>NC_142944.1:23533223-23540906 GCF_046866305.1 Octopus bimaculoides | reverse complement strand
ATATATGTGAAACAAATATATATATAACAGATGGCCAGCAGTTAACTGATATAAAATGGATTTGAATTATTTAATTAAAGGAGGAGCAGATTATAGAATCAAGATTAATATCGTTGCGTTTGTGCGTTTGAAATATTTGTTTATTGATTGTATACCAATTTGGCTTTTTTGCTATTGAAACAAGATATTCATCTTTTTTTTCTTTTTTCTTTTTTAAAGCTACTGTATTACTACTGTTGTTGTTGTTATTATTTGCAACTTCCTGAAAATATCTATGTGTGAGAAGGAGAGAGAGAAAGAGAGAGAAAATTATAAATTTTTATCATTAATTATAAGGTGTGTAAGATAAAGAGCAAGTAATAATAGTTCTGAATGAATCATTGCTTTCCTTTATTATCATCATCATCATCATCATCATTATTATTATTATTATTATTATTATTATTATTATTATTATTAATCGACTAACCCTCTCCCCCAAATTTCTGGCCTTGTACCTATTTTTGAAACAATTATTTTTATCAAAATTATTTTGTGTATGTTATTAGTTTAGTCAATATTGTATTAATATTATTGGATGTATTAAGGCAGCAAACTGGCAGAATTGTTACCATGCCAGGCAAAATGCTTGGCAGCATTTTGTCCATCTTAATATTCTGAGTTCAGATTCCACCAAAGTCAATTTTGCCTTTCTTCCTTTCAGGGATTGATAAAATATAGGAACCAGTTCAGCACTGGGGTCAATGTAAATGACTTAGCTGCTCCCCACGAAATTGCTGGCCTTTGTTAAAATTTCAAACCAATATCATTGGATTTAAAAAAAAATTTTTTTAATACTTATTGCAGAAGCAGCTTATATTTCTTTCTTGTCTTAAAATATTTACTTTCATTTCAATGATTACACGATTTGTTTTTCACAATTAAAATCTCATAAAGATAATATTTGTTTTAATCATGGATTAAACATTATTTTAAAATTTATTTTAAAGCATTTTTGAGATCAAATTTTAGCTAGATTCATTTGAAAAATTATTTTCTTAATTATTCTGATAGTTTGTTGGTTTCACATCTGTCTTTAATCTTTTTGATGTCAATCTACCCAAGACTATAACTTCTCTTTAAAAACCTTCCATTGTTATTTTATTGAAGAATCTGTTGTGTTGCGAACACCAACTAAATTGAAAAACTTATTTGACTAAATTGCTTCTATTTCTCAGTTACCTCAAAATAGAATATAACATATTGATAGGACATTCCAGTAGAAATAAAGTAATTATGAGGTTAGCTCTGTCATAATCATGTTTCTAATGGAATATTCTACCTATACTCATTTATATAAGTGCATGTGTGTGTTTGTTTAAGATGTTTTTATTATTATTATTATTTATAGAAGGGCAATGAGCTAGTAGAATCATCAGTGTCAGAAAAATAAGCATTGCAATATTTCTTCCAGTTCTTTACTCTCTGAGTCCTACTATAGTCAGCTTTGCTTTTTATCCCTTTGGGAGTCAATAAAATAAAATACTAGTCAAGTACTGGTTTTGATGTACTTTAGCCTACCTTCTCTTAAATTTTCTGGTCTTATGCTTAAGTTATCAGCTGTTTTTATTAATTGGAGACCATTATTTAACTATTCTTTGATCAGTCTTCCTGAATAACTAAACATGTCTTGCTTAAATTCAAAAGTGACATTTAATTTTTAAAACAACATGGTTTCAACAAAATTGGACTTAGTCTTGGCAAAATGGAGGGGAAAGTAAGAGCCAAAAGAAAATTACTTTTTCAGAATTGAACATTTCTGTGTCAATATTTAGAATGAAATACCTCTTATGTGTTTCCCAATTAATTTTGAAGACTAATCAAGAGTTTGGTGTTAGGATTTAATAATCCTTTTTGTACCAATCCATCTGTGACCATCCTCAATTTTATGATAGAAACTTCCTGTTTTAATGTGATGTAAATTAAGACTTCCATCAAAATTTCATATTTATGTTCCCAATACCAGCTTAATAAATATAAATACTTTGGTATGAAAACAAAATATTTTCGAATTTGAATTTTAGTCATAAATTGCTTAGATAATTAATAAATAAATTCTTGAAACAATTTCTTTAATACAAAATCAATATATTTGTTAGTTTCTATCATTCTGTTTATTTCATGTGTGTATGTGTGGGGGGAGTGGGTGATACAAATGTATGAAGGTGATTGATTTAAAATATAATAGTTCAGATTATTTCATGACATTCATTCAGAATAGTTCTACTATAATATATAATTGTTGGTACCAAAATATTGGCTTACTTCCTTTTCTTATTTGGGATAAGGATGAAATAAACTCTTACTGCTTCATATTGCATCAAGTGCATAAAAATTTTCAACATCTCTAAATTGAAATTATGTGTGAGTGTGAGTGACATTTTTATGTCATTATTATATTTTCACTGTAGTTCTATTTTCAACAATTCAGATTCATTACTGAAAGTATAAATATATTTAACAAAACATGCATGTGCACACACATTTTCCCACCTGACCAATTGCTTATATTTACAGCATATTTTACTACTCACTTTGGAAACTAGCTATTCATTCCTTTAAAAATTACATTTTAACTGATTCTTTTGGGCCTCCTTTCTTCTGACCTGGTTTCCAAATCTTTTATTCATACAGACATACATTCTCGTATTTGTGTGTGTGTGTGAAGCACTTTATGAACTTAATTTCATAGTTCCAAATTTGGTTCACTATGCAGTTCCTTGTGCACAAGGCTTATAATAGAAGACGCTTGCCCAGGTTGCCACACCATGGGACTGAACACAAAACCATCTGTTTTTTTGTGCGAAATAAAACCTGATATGAAAACATTAGTTGACAGTACCACCATAGAATACCACAAAATACATATAAATAAATAAAATAAAATAAAATAAAAAAGTTAAATGTAGAAGCTTTATTGAAGAAAAATACCAACTAAAACAACACAGATATGACACATGTAAAGTAAAACATTAAATAAATCAAGAATTTGAAGTTAAACAACTTTAATTTCTGGTGATGATTTTATTACTTGCATTATTCTTACTACAAAACATAGAGGAAAAGAAACATGGCAGTGCAATAAGTCATTCACATGAATGGACTGAATCTTGAAATATTAATGAACAATGTTTTAAATCAAGCATAAAGAACTAATATATGGAAATATGAAATAGCTTTTGTATACAAGAATAAATTTTGAATTTTGAATTTCCAGAGAAAAACTATTCCCTTTGTATATAAATGTATGTCTCTCTGTCATTTTATATATATATATATATATATATATATATATATATATATAAAACTGTCATAACATTTATATAATATACAAGATGTTTGCTTCTTAACCAGGTTTTGGAGTTCTAGTCCATTAGCATCTAGGACAAGTGTCTTCTACTATAACTCTAGGCTAACCAAAGCCTTTTGTGTAAATTTCATAGACAAAAATTGAAAGAAGTCCACCATGTGTATTTTATGTGTGTTTGTGTCTCCTTGTCTTGACATCATGTGATAATTATGGACAAGTACCAATGTATACAAGCTGTGTTGTTTGTTTCTAAATTTTCCATAGAAACATGTCTGGTCATGGAGAAAATTTTACCTTGCCTGAAAGCAGGACAGATTTGACAACAGGAAGAGCATCCAACTGTTGAAAATCTATCACACTGAATTCCATCTGACCTATGGAAAAGTAGATATTAAAATGGTTATATTTATATAGATAAAACATATGTAGTTGTTGGTTATGGCTAGTCAGAAAGTTACCATTGGTTTCATGTCTACTATTGCACTTAGCAATATATGTGACTCATCAGACCTGCTGGCTGGGATGCATCTCCTCTTTACTAATGGAGGTAAAAATACAGTCTCAGTGGTGGAAAAAAACCCTGAAGCAAAAGTCTTTGCAAAATGAAACCCCTTTCTAAGAGAGATGGAGTTACCCTCCTTTGAATGGTTTCAGCTGTGTTGGAAAAGGGTCAGGTTATGTATGTTCTCCATTTCACTAGTTAGCAAGCAAGGAAGCTCATGTTTCCAGCACAAATTTTCTATCATGAGGGTACTTACTAAAAATTTCATTTTTGAATTTAAGAAGGCACCATATCAAACAATTTGTGTGTGTGTGTGTGTGTATATATATATATATATATATACATACACATGGATACAAAAAATATAATAATCACTGTAAAGTGGGGAATTGGCAGAGTTCTAGCTTAGCACAGAGGTCAGTCTAATTGACAAACCTTTCCTCTAGTTTTCATACATGATTATATATATTCCTGCTGACCTCCAGTCACCCACACTCTTAGTTCTTCTGTTCCAACATACTTCAACTCACTTTGTACCTCGAGGAAGCACCTGGAATTAAGCTTCTACTGATTCATTCTCACACTTTTCCTAAATGTGAGTAACCTCTATGGCAAAAAATTGCTCATTTTCCCTTCCTCCTCTCGCACTTTAACCATTCAGTTCCTCACATAAGAATCCAATTCAAATTTGTTTTGATTTGCAAGCTGCATGGTGACCAGACTTGTGCCAATGGCATGAAAGGTGCACCCAACACATGCTGTAAAGTGGTTGGCATTAGGAAGGGTATCCAGCTGTAGAAAGCATGCCAAACAGACACCGAAGTATGATGCAATCCTTGGACTGATCAGATCCTATCAAACTGTCAAACCCATGCCAGCATGGAACATGGATGTTAAACAATGATGAAGATAATGATGATGATTGTTGGTTTTTCAAGCAGTGTTTGTAAAGATGTGTTTTCATTATATATAGTAGTTGATGAAGGAAGGTAGTGGTATGAGACAGTAAGATTTGATGTACATGGAGTAAACAAACAAGAGGCAGGAGAAAATATTGAATATGCTTTGTTAAAATAGTAACAATGTTGAGTTGCATTTGCTGTTAAGAGGAAGGTTTGTGATGCAAAGAATTTTTTTCAGTCAGGGGATTTTGTTTTTAGAAAAGTGTTTTTTTCATTAGCATATGTAAATACATAGAAATATGTGGATATCTAAATAATTTGTAAACAATGTGTATGCTTATGATTCACCACTATATGAATAATTATTGGCCCATATAAGTATATATACTATATTGCACCTGTGAATAGTCATCAGTTTGCAGTCTGTTCGATGCAGTTGAACTCGAATCTTTAACTTTTTGAGACCAATAGAATAAGTACCTGACTTAAAAATATGTGCTGGAGGTGATTTATTCAACTAAATCCTTGAAGGGTTTAGCATGGCTACAATCCAATAACTGAAACGTGTAACAGATAAAAGATATGCGTGTGTATATATATATATATATATATATATATATATATAAAATATGTGTGCGTATGAAATAAATGCAGTCAAATACAGGGGTAAAAAAATGGATAAAGAAAAAGTACCAGGGTAGATAAGGGGTATGGAACAGGAGGTGAAGAATGTCAATTGAAATTAATCTAATTTAAATATAGTTCCCACTGAAGCATTGATACCAAATAAAAAGAATTATAAACATGGACACCTTCATCAAAGCAGTTACTGTTTAAAGAAGCCACTATTATTGATGATTTGAAGTCAAACACTTCATATTAATAATAATTGATTCTAATTTAGGCACATGGCCAGTAACTTTGAGAGGAGGTTGGTTAGTTGATTACATTGACTCCAGCCCTTGACTGATTCTTTATTGTATTGACTGCTGAAGGATGACCTTGGCAGGGTTTGAACTCAGAATGTAAAGAGTCAATTTGCAAGGCATATTGTGCAGTGTTGTAAGGATTCTGTTAATCCACTATCTTTTAGTCAGTATTAATAATAATAATAATAATAATTGTTATTATTATTATTACATGTTTAGTATATATTTAACTATACAAGCAATTTCATTATATATTGTATATTGGTATAAATATATTTTGTATACATGTATTAATATTACACACACACACACACACACACACAGTATTGTCTTAAATAGTAGGTTTTCAACATATGGAGCTTTTGCAGAATTCCTGCAGACAGCTAGTTTTAGCTTGAAGAACTTTAATGAATAAGAGGTGGCTAAGAACCAGACTTTGGTAGACACTTCCTGGCATACTAATTTCTATACTGAACTCCTTGTCAAGTCTCACTTTGCTGATGGCATCTCTGTACATACCTCAAACACACACAAGCCATTCATCTGTACCTAGTTTCCTCAAAGACCACTAAACTGTAGATCAGGGTACCTTATCAGAGGCCTGCTCTGGGTCAATAAGCATTAGGTCTTTAGACATAGCTCTTTACTGCCATGGGGCAGCTGCAAAGTGGGGTGGATAAGGTTGACTGTATATGACTGAGTTGAAAAGTAGTGGGACAAAGTCTGTATATGTATTAATAAAGTGAGAGTTAGAGGGAAGATAGTGTGTTTATATGTGATAGACTGACAGATACATCTGTACATTTCTCCCTCTTTTTCTCCTTTTCTCATACTTCAACACATGGCATAAAACCACCTTCCCATCTCATCACTCTCTCTGCTTAGCAGTGATGGTGGTGGTGGGGTTATTCCTTTTCCTTTTCCCCTAATCTTTCAAGTTACTTGTTTTCACTATTGCTAATGGCATGCAAAAGGCATCTAACACACACATTAAAATAGTTGGCAATAGGAAGGGTATTGAGTCACAAGCCATTCCAAAGCTGACACCAGAATTCAGCAAAGCCCTGTGGCTTACTAGATCCTGTCAAATTGTCCAACCCATGCCAGCATGGAAAATGGACTTTAAATGATGATGATATAGTGATGTATATCACTATATCATCATCATTTAAAGTCCATTGTAGAGAGCAATTAAAAACTCTATTCACATGCCTGTGTCTTTGTCTAATTAATGTTTTGCCTAATCTGTTTGAAATATGCTGTAATTCTTTACTGTAATGAAATGAGAGCAACTTTTACAATTTTGCAATAACATTATTTTTATATCATTGTGTTTGTTATTATTTTAGTTCCATTACTTCATTAGATGTTTCTATGTTTTATATTTTTTTATTTTATTTATCTTTTTTTTTCTTGCAAAAAAACTTTAACCATGGTGATGATGACAACAATTTGTAACTTCTATTTAGACACAAGACTTGCAATTTTGAATGAAGAGGATTAGTCAAATTAAATCCACAGAAGCATTTGGCCATTACTTTATTTTATCAATCTCAGTGGGATGGGAGTTACTGTTGAACTCAGAACGTAAAGAGCCAGGACAAATGCTGCAAGACAATTTTTCCAATAAATGATTTTGTCACTCTACAGCATCTATAATAATAATAATAATAATAATGATAATAATAACAACAACAATAATAGACAATAAGAGCATGATGTGATTTGTAATAGATTGTTTATTTAACAGTTTCAACAATATTTCAACAGATTGTCTGTCTTCAGGTTCAAAATGGAAAATGGAGAAAAACTGCAGAAACACAGAAATTCAAAATACAAATAAGGACATCCTGCATTTATATTTTGAATTTCTGTGTTGCTGCAGTTTTGTCTATTTTCCATTTTGAACCTGAAGAATCTGTTCAAATATTGTTCAAACTGTTAAATAGACAATCCATTACAAATCGCATCATGCCCTTATTTATTGTCTGTTTACCTTTG
>NC_142944.1:23498223-23525723 GCF_046866305.1 Octopus bimaculoides | reverse complement strand
TGTATATGTGTATATGCATATGTCTGTACATGTGCGTGCACGCACGTGTTTGTACACATGTATGTGTGCGCTCGCACACACATGTAAACATTCACTAGATTACGATGTTTCATTTACTCTCAATTTTACTTACTTTTTCGCTACATATTAATATGTCATTGGGTTCCCTCATATGATGTACTACCTTAGTTCCCTCCCTTCCTCCCCCTTTTTTTGACTCAACAATTAGCTCTCTCTCTCTAATTTAACAGAACCACAATATACTTATCTCCCCATATTCAAATAACTCTTTGCTTTCAACCTTTAGCATCATGTCAAAAACACCCTCCCTTTATATTTCTATGAAAACTAGCGTTCTTATTCCTAAAGCCCATGGAATAATATCGTTGACCCCTTTATACCTCTATGTAAACAAACCTTCTAACGGTCACTGACCATGTAACATCTCAGCTCGTAAGTTACCCCATTATTTCGTTTTTGTCTTGCTATTACATGTTTTATTATGAACTCCCTGAAGAGAAATAAATGAGGACCCCCAACAGCTCTTTCTTCTTTGTGAAAGACTATCATTTATTTCGAAACATGTGTAGGAATTAAAGGAACTTTTATCGACATGCATTTTGCTCCATTTATTGTTATCCATATCTTCTCAAAATGTATCACTTTAACTTGGTATATCTACCTGTAAAACGGCTGTGATATCTTGTTTTTTAGTGTAATTTTGCTACCTCTGGTAACTATTAACGTATTTAAATTATCGAAAGTTTTAATAACTGAGATAATATTAATATATACATAAACTAATATATGTGTAAATATATATATATATATATATATATATATATATATATATATGTGTGTGTGTGTGTATGTAAATATATATATATATATATATATATATATATATATATATATATATATATATATATATATGTATGTAAATATATAAAAATACATCCATAACACCAGACTTAAACAATTTATATCACAAATCGCACCCCAAAGACATAACATCAATCAAAACCACAACCAACCACCCACATATCCAAACAGAACCCACAATCACACTTATAACACTAGGGCTAAATCTAAAATGTTTAAATCAGCTAGCCCTACCAAAAGTATGGACAACTGCCCTCCACTTAAACACCTTAATTACAACATGCACAGAACCCCCCCCCCCAAAAAAAGCGGTGGCCGCTCCATCCTGTGGTACACCCCCCATTCTCTCTTAACACTAGGAACCTAGCCAAATCTTTCTTTAAAATACTAGATTCTAACTTCCCACGACAACACAAATACCACTCTATATTCAACAGATCCACTTTAAAATTATCGTATTCTACCACTCCTAACTTTGAATCTATTATAGCAGCTTCTAACAAACATAAACTCTCGCTCTATTACCAAAACCTAAGCAACCATAACTACGCTAGCGCCAGCACCCGACCCACACATACACCCAACACGGACATTAATATACGTTCTTCTAACACTAACGCTCGTACACTGGAACAAAACCACAATGGATCCCAACCCATTAATATTCTAGATAATAACAATACCAATAATAACATTGATAGGACAAATAGCCATAACAATAATTCCATTGATCTAGATTCCTACACATCCCCCAATAACATATCCTCCAATAATAATAACTCACCCACCAGCATACGCAGCCCTCTAGCCTCCTACACCTGTAGCTGTCGCTCCGGGACTATCTGTCCGCTTCAAACACATTGCGTAAGATACAATGTAATATACAAATGCACCGTGAGAAATCTATTACATAACTCTACGGCTACGTACATAGGTGCAACTAAAAACTTTAAACATCGCTACGCAGCCCATTTGCACTCTTTTAGATACGACAAACACAGTAAATCTACATTAGCCAATCATATTCATCACCTCAAAAGCAAAAATACCCAATACACCTTAAAATGGTCCATCTTAGATTCTGGAACTCCATACCAGGGCCAACGCTCCAACTGCAAGCTTTGCCTAACGGAGGCGTTCCATATTTTAAAATACAATTCTCCCACTCTACTTAATCGATATAACGAAGCGTTTAGCAACTGCAATCACCGCTCTTTCCAAACATTTAAGTTCTATCACAAGCAAAATTGCACAAACGATCACGCAACATAATCACACGACCCCTCACAGGCAACCTATTCAACCTGGCAAAAACATCCATCTTTTACTATCTTTTGAATAGGATTATTTTCTTTCGATCATATCACCACATATATATTCCCCCAAATCTATTTCTTCTACTCTCTAATTCACAACAACACCACCAAAGCATACAGACTACGTCGTTTCTCTCAATCCCTTTCCACCATCTATAAATAGGTTTGGCTGCACTCTAGAATATGATACTACTAACTACCTTTCCCATCCATTTCTCCCTTTATCTCTGTCCTTGGTTTATCACTCATACCCCCACCACCTATATACTATATACGCCCATTCCTTCCTACTCACTAGACCTTTTAACCTCATCCCCTCTATCCTGTAAGATCAACTGACCATAAATATACCGCTACCATCCTCCACCTCTATCTCTCCTCTATCCCCTTTCACATTCTGTCTTCATGACTTGACCTAATTACCGCTCACTTTTCACTTGACTTGGCCATTCTTCAAGTAAACAAGCAAAAATCCATCGCACTATGGCATATATTTACCTCTGCTATCTATGCTATATCAACCTTCGCTCCAACATATATTTCTGGATTATCCCCACAAGGATTACTTTACACGGATTTCTACACGGATATTTACTACTGGAATGAAACTACACTTCAAGTACTGTTCTCTCTTTTTTCAGCGCATCACACTCTTTACCACTTCATACTAAAAATATCCGCCTATGGATATAATAATAGATTACTTTATTTTTTCTGTCTCCAATGAAGGGAAGTACTGGATCTTCCCAGAAACAGCTGTAAGACTCTATCCATAAAATACTTCTCCAACCTTACCATTGCTCTCTTTATCTTTTTATTTTTATATATTTACATATACACACGCTAATACACGACTTATAATACCCAATCCTGTTCATACAACGATTGGGGCAAACTAATCGGTATACAGCACTTACTCGGTATTACCTGTATCCTCCTGGGTTTGGTTAAATCCAATACCCTCCTCAACCTTATATATATATATATATATATATATATATATATATATATATATATATATATATATATATATATATATATATATATATATATATATATGGATATATATATACATAAAAAATATATGTAAAATATATATATATGTGTGTAAATATATATATATATATATATATATATATATATATATATGGATATATATATATATATATATACATATATATATATGTATATATATATATATATATATATATATATATATATATATATATATATTTATACATATATATATATATACATATATATATGTATATATATACACACACACACACATATATATATACATATATGTATATATATATATATTTATACATATATGTATATATATATATATATGTATATATATATATATATATATATATATATATATATATATATATATATATATATATATATATATATATATATATATATATATATATTATGAATTAACTACCAACAAAAATAATTGGTAAGCTAACTCAAAAAATCATCACCAAAATAGCAGAAAAAAACGACAGTGAAGGTATGTAAACTCTTCAAGAATCGATCCTTTTGGTTATATTAATAATAATAAAGGAGTTACGACGCAAAAACGTATATATTCAAATGAACATACACGTTTTTGTGTCGTAACTCCTTTATTATTATTAATATATATATATATATATATATATATATATATATATATATATTTACACATTTTTTACATATATATATTGTATATATATATTCCTTTACACATATGTATATATATATAAAACAAATAATAAATGAGTATATGCATATATACGTACAGGTATGTGCATACCTACGTCTACCTGTATATATAGGTGCATATCTGAGTACAGGACATTGCAAACAAAACGTAGACAAGAAAATAATAATGACCAGAGTACAGAAAACACACAAGCCACATAGAGAACATTTTCCTTCATCAACTACCCCCGTTTTAACACCGGCGTTTCGAAGAGTTGGGCAGGACGCATCGTTAAAACGGCTCTTCCCATGGACCGCAAATTAAATTTATATACACAAATTAAACGTGTGCCATGGAAGAATGTAGTGGCGGACAAAAAACAAGACAGGAAAACAAACGGAAAAGAAAACAAGACAGGAAAACAAACGGAAAAGGCTATGCAACCAGACGTGAAAAATTATGTGTGTATGAACGCTGTGAGGCACGAACTGAAAGTAGGGACGAAGTAAGTTCGCGTGTTTGCTCGGCAATAGCCAAGGAAGAAAAGGATTAGTGACCGGAAGCATGTGACCAGGCAGCGGTAAGGAAGAGAGAGAGAGAGAAACAAAGGGAGGAAGTAGAATAGGTGTGCAATGAGAGAAAGAGAGGAATATAGTAGTAACAACAGGAAGAACGAGAGGGGAAAGAGAGAGATATAGTAGTAACAGAAGGAAGAACGAGAGGGGTAAAGAGAGATACGTAGTAGTAACAGAGGAAGAACGAGAGGGGGAAAATTGATAGAGAAAGAGATAGAGTCGCGTCAGAAAATATAAAGTTGTAAAAACTACTTACAACAGGGATGACGCAGGCGTTCGATCATGTAAAACAAATAATAAATGAGTATATGCATATATACGTACAGGTATGTGCATACCTACGTCTACCTGTATATATAGGTGCATACACACATGCATATATATATATATATATATATATATATATATATATATATATATTTACACATATATGTATGTCAAAGCTTGTTTCTCCAGGAGTTAGCCACCTCACCTTGTCATGGTTTAACAGCCCTTACCGTTTTTACTGTCCTGTTTTTGTTATTAACTTTGACCCTCGGCAAATCCCAAATTTTATTTAATTTGCTTTGTCGAAGCAACTGTTTTGACGAAGGCACATCTTGTCATAAATGCTCAAAATCTGGAGTAGATAAAACAGCCAACAACTTATGAAGGGTCGTTCTTTATGTTGCTTGTCTTGTTTTCCATTTATTCCTTTCGTTGTTTGCGAAAGATTTTGTATTCCATGTTTTCATATATCATGTTGTTTACATTCGATGATGTCCTGCATCCATATATGCATGTGTATATACATATATATGTAAGTATGTATGTATATGTATTTATACATATATATCTATATATTATTTACATTATTATTATTATTATTATTATTATTATTATATATATATATATATATATATGCATGTATATGTATATTTATGCATATATATGTATATATATATATATATATATATATATATATATATATATATATATATATATATATATATATTTACACATATATGTATGTATCATCATCATCGTTTAACGTCCACTTTCCATGCTGGCATGGGTTGGACGGTTTGACTGGGGACTGGCAAGACAGGAGGCTGCACCAGGCCCCAATTTCTATCTGGAAATGTTTTTACAGCTTGATACTTCCTAACGTCAACCACACCGAGAGTGTAATGGGTGCTTTTTATGTGGCACTGGCAGTTGGACGGCACATTCGGATGATACTTTTTACGTGCCACCAGTAGAGGAGCCAGTTGGGCAGGGCTGGGATGGACTGGCATCGACCACATGGGGATTGGTGCTTTTTATGTGCACAGGAGCCAGTCGGATGGGGGGGCTGGCATCGACCACATTCCAATGGTGCTTTTTACATGTCACTGGCACAGGGAGCTAGTCAAGCGGCACTGGCATTGACCTTGACTTGAATGATGTTTATTACATGCCACCTGCACAGACGGCTTTGGCATCGACCACAACTACAATTTCCATTTTCATTTCGATCTTGATTTGATTTTGATTTTACTTGACTCAATAGGTCTTCTCAAGCACCACGTATTGCCCAATGATTCAAGGGCACTTTTAAAATGGGCTGGTTATGCCACACTGGTATAGGCTACATCTGTGATCTTACCTTACTTGCCTGGTCTTCTCAATCACAGCATATCTCCAAAGATTTCGGTCACTTTTGTCATTGCCTCTGTGAGACCCAACATTCGAAGGTCGTGCCTCACTACCTCATCCCATGTGTTCCTGGGTCTTCCTCTTCCACAGCTTCCTTCCACTGTTAGAGTGTGACACTTCTTCACACTGCTCTCCTCATCTATACGCAGCACATGATGATACCAGCGCGGTCATCTCTATTGTACACTACATTTGATGCTTTTTATGTCCAACATTTCTCTCAGGGTGCTTACACTCTGTTGTGTGTGCACACTGACATTACACATCCAGTGTATCATACTAGCTTCATTTCTTTCAAGCCTACATATATCCTCAACAGTCATTGCCCATGTTTCACTGCTGTGTAGCATGGCTGTTCGTACTCATGCTTCATGCATTCTACCTTTCATTCTGAGTGAGAGGCCCTTTGTTACCAGCAGAGGTAGGAGCTTTATGAACTTTGCCCAGGCTATACTTATTCTAGTGGCAACACTCTCAGAGCATCCACCCCCACTACAGACTTGGTCAGTTAGTTAGCAGAAGCTATCAACTACTTCTAGTTTCTCCCCCTGGCATGTGATAGAATCTGTTTTCTGAACAGCTTCAATGTTTATTTGCCTCTGTCATCTGCCGCGTACAAAAACTATCATCTTGGTTAACCTTCCTTTGATATTGCTGCACCTCTTATGTGTCCATGGCTTACACTAGGTACATCTTGTGGAGTTTCTACCTTCACCTTTTCTACAGATTGAGCCGAGCCATCTACCTGAAGGGGTTTGTGATTTGTCCACTTTCCTATTTACTAGGACTTCGGTTTTTGTTACGTTGACTCTAAAGCCCTTCGATTTTAGACCTTGCTTCCACACCTGAAATTTCTTCTCTAGTTCTGGTAGTGATTCAGCTTTGAGAGTAAGCTCATCAGCATAGAGAAGTAGAGAAGCAATGTATATATGTGTATATCTATCTATCTATCTATCTATCTATCTATCTATCTATCTATATATATATATATATATATATATATATATATATATATATATATATATATATATATATATATATATATATATATACACACACATATATATATATGTATGTATATATAAGAGGGTATTGTAGTTCACTTGAAACATATAATATAAAAAATGGACTATATATTTGTTGTAATTTAGTTTTCTATAGTCCGATATTTCGGAATACAATTCCTTCTTCAGATCTTCTTAGATGGAGTCTATGCTATCAACTGTTTACCAACGGCTTTAGTAAAGCTTTAGTAAAGCCGTTAGTAAACAGTTTATAGCATAGACTCCATCTAAGAAGATCCGAAGAAGGAATTGTATTTTGTATTCCGAAATATCGGACTATAGAAAACTAAATTACAACAAATATATAGTCCATCTTTTTATATTATAGTGCATTGTTGTACCATTCAAAACCTTTTATTCTTTATGTATGTATATATATATATATATATATGTATATATATATATTTACACATTTATATGTATGTATATATATGTTTACACATATATGTACGTATATATATATATATATGTAGTGAAACTACCTCTATCACCATTAAATACAAACAACCTTTCTCACTAGTATATATATTCAAGTGCGGGCGTAGCAGAGAGCAGCTTGCTGTGTCATCACCTGACTGACTATTCTTTGCGCGGGTAAATTATCTCCACCCGTTCGCCCCAGGACGCAAATCGACCAACCATAGCCCCTAATAAGGTCACGTGAGAGTGTTCTTCTGATGCTTCTCTGGAGCCTTCCTTCAGCTATAAATAGCCTAAATTATCCCCGCCAATTCGTCGCGGCTCAGATCTTAGATCTGGTCGTTCTGACCACACACGCGTAACACAGCACCAACCAGCCAGCCAGTTTCCAGCGACGACATCAACACCATCGTTCAACTACGAACTACAAGCATCGCCCCCGACGTCGCCAGCAGCAACACGACTCTATGACTACCAGCATCGCCGCCAGCGTCAACATGACTCTACACGTACACAAGCTACCAATAGCTAACCGCAGCTTCTCTTTTCGACCCTGTTTGTGTGATTTCTTCACTACGAAAATAACAGCCAGAATTCGACACCTGCGAAGAACATCTGTATTCAAGAACCCGGCCCGGCATAAAAGCCCTAACATCACGACGAGTGATCGCTCTGCCCTAACGCTTTACCTTCTTACATACAGACACTTACTACTGTGTACTCTAATTAAGAACTGGTAAATTCTAATACCTGTTACTGACTCTTATCAATACTTCAATACTATGTATCTCTCGCATTCACATACATGTATTACTTGCACACACTCTTTTGTTTACATGACGGCCAGTCTTATATTGTGTTTTATTATGTCGCATTCACGCTCACACACAGACATACGATTTAATGCTCCAATAAATCTTACTGTTATTCATCTCTAACGGTTGTATTCCTATCGTCTTCCTTACTGGCATTTACGAATTCTCTATGTTATAGAATTATAATATATTTATCATTTTATATATTTTGTGTTCGACTGTGTGACGCGTTTAATAAAGGAGCCTGATTTTCCATTCGTCACCATTTCTCCTTTTGGTTCGCACGGTCGTTCTTACATATATCATCATCATCATCATCATCATCGTTTAACGTCCGCTTTCCATGCTAGCATGGGTTGGACGATTTGACTGAGGACTGGTGAAACCGGATGGCAACACCAGGCTCCAATCTAATTTGGCAGAGTTTCTACAGCTGGATGCCCTTCCTAACGCCAACCACTCAGAGAGTGTAGTGGGTGCTTTTACGTGTCACCCGCACGAAAACGGCCACGCTCGAAATGGTGTCTTTTATGTGCCACCCGCACAAGCCAGTCCAGGGGCACTGGCAACGATCTCGCTCGAAAATCCCACGGGAGCCAGTCAGGCGGTACTGGCAACGGCCACGCTCAAAATGGTGCATCTCATGTGCCACCCGCACAAGAGCCAGTCCAGGGGCACTGGTAACGATCTTACTTGGCTTGCCGGGTCTTCTCACGCACAGCACATTTCCAAAGGTCTCGGTCAGTAGTCATCGCCTCGGTGAGGCCCAATGTACGAAGGTGTTGCCTCACCACCTCAGCCCAGGTCTTCCTGGGCCTACCTCTTCTACGGGTTCCCTCAACTGTTAGGGTGTGGCACTTTTTCACGCAGCTATCTTCATCCATTCTCACCACATGTCCATACCAGCGCAATCGTCTCTCTTGCACTCCACTACTGATGCTTCTAATGTTCAGCTTTTCTCTCAAGATACTTACACTCTGACGGGTATTCACATTGACATTACACATCCAACGAAGCATAACCCTCACATATGTGTATACATATATATATATAAATAATATATATACATGCATATATATATATACATACATACACACACACACACATATATATATATATATATATATATATATATATATATATATATATATAATATATACAGAAATGACACACACACACTCAACAAAACCTCCTTTCTAAAAAACACTTCCAGCTTTCTAGATACGGCTAATAGAGCTGATGCCACAAACAACGTATGTGGTGGAATGTTTGCTTATAAAAACTTGTATATGCACACATGAGTGTAAGGGGACATCCGAGTAAGGCTGTGCACACGAACCAACACATATAGATGTGCATTGGAGTGCTTATAGCGATCTATCTATAATGTTTGTAGGCTTTTTGGGTGCCTTGTGTTTCTAAGGGTTTTTTGACATATATCTTTTCTATATGTTTGCATGTCCCACATGCTATACCTTCATTTATGTATTCTTTTTTACTACTATTATTATTTTTTTCCTCCTGTACCCTTATTTGTATTTTTTATTTTTATTTTTATTTATATTTTGATTTCAATTGTATTTTTATTTTTATTTCTATCTTATTTTTGCTGTTGTTTTTCTTCTGGTCTCTACCACACCTCTGTTTTTACCTCTTGCTCTACATCTGTATGTAACCCTTTGTGAATCTCTGAAGAGGCCTAGAGGTTCGGGCATGTAACCCCATTTCAAAATGTCATCCGATAATCACTCCGGAAAGGAATATTCGGATAGAATGGGGTCTGCCAAAACTAGGCCGTAACAGCTGTAAGATTAAACTTCTGTTCATCCTCGAATTCCTTATGTACTTTGTACTTCTATATGTAAACCATGTTGGCAAAATAACATAGTCTGCCATGGACACCTGTGCTTTGGTTCTTTCTTTCTTTTTCTTTTCTTCCTCCCTTTGTCACTTTTGCTATGAATTAAATTAATGAATTCAACGGGATACACCGTCTGCAATTAGTTGGGTTCAGCATATTATCCTCCATTTTCTTATTGTTACACAAATTTTGGGTAAAACCTCCACTTTTACCTGCTCCCATTGATTGCACCTAGTATAGCACTAGCGTAGCAATAATTGGGTACCCTCCCAGCAGTATACTGGATAGATACTATCCCTTAGTGGGTTGTACCCCCAACCCCTAACTCTCTCACGTTATATATATATATATATACATGTATATATATATATATATATATATATATATATATATATATATATATATATATATATATATATATATATATATATATAATAAAGTAAAGTTGTGGAATACCGTACGAGTGGAAATATATATGAAAGAAGGTTTGAAAATGCACTTATTTTTTTAAAAATATTTATTTACTTAACCGGTTTCACTTTTTTAGAAAAAGATTATCAAAAGTCTTTGAGAATAATAAAAAATGTTAAAAAACAGTTTGAGTATTAAAATGCATATATACATTCTTTGATGATAAAATATATTTAAAGTATAAAGCTTTGTATGAACTTTGTAGTGTTACATACTGATTGTCACACATTCTCTGATATTAAGGTGAAATTGTTAAAAACAGTGTTAAAAACAGTGTATGAAAATACACATATGGAAAAATACATATACATATTCTTATACATATTCTTTGACAATCGAATAAAATTGAGAAGGAACTGACCTGGCCTTTTTCTCTTGTGTATATTGAAGGAATGTTTTACTGTCTTAAGAGACAGTATGACTGGCTAGCTGGGGTGGGAGGGAAGAAGAGTTAAAGAAGATTTTTTTATTTTTGGTTGGTCTGTGACAGTCTGTCATGGTTCACTGGTTTTTGGGACTGGTTTTGTGCACATCTCTATGTGTGTGTATATATGTGTGTTTGTGTCCGTGTGTGTGGGTGTGGGTGTGTGTGTGTGCCGTTTTTATTGGTCCCAGAGTTTATTGTGGAATGTGTATATGAGTGTGTGTTTGAGTGTTTTTTGTGTCGGTGGGGATGTTAGGTGTGTGTACGTGAGACTGTGCGTATATCTCTTTGTCTGAGTGTGTATGTGTTGTTTTGATCGTCTTTGTGGTGTGTGTGTGTGTGAGAGCAACCGTATGTATGTGTGAGGGTGTGTACGTATGTGTGCGTATGTGTGTGTATGTATGTGTGCATCTGTGTGTGTGCGTGGGAGTGTTTTGTGGGAGTGTGGGAGTGTGGGAGTGTGTGTGTGTCTCTCTGTCTGAGTGGGTGTGTTGTTTTAAATACCTTGTGGTGTGTGTGTGTGTGTGTAAGCAAACGTATGTGTGTGATGGATCATATGTATGTGTATGCCTATGTCTGTATGTGTGCGTGTGTGGCATGTGTATATGAGTATGTGTGTGTTTTTTTATCTATGGTAGGATGGTGTGTGTATGTGTGTGCACGTTTGTGTGAGTGTGTATGTGTGTGATTAATATTTGTTAGGGTGTTGTGTGTGCGCATGTGTGTGTATGTGTATATGTGTTTGTTCGTGTGTGTGCGTCAGTGCGTTTGTGAGTGCGTGTGTATGTGTGTTTTTGTGTCGGTGGGGATGTTAGGTGTGTGTACGCGAGACTGTGCGTATATCTATTTTTCTGAGTATGTATGTGTTGTTTTAATCGTCCTTGTGATGTGTGTGTGTGAGAGAGAGCGCAACCGTATGTATGTGTGAGGGTGTGTACATATGTGTGCGTCTGTGTGTGTATGTATGTGTGCATCTGTGTGTGTGCGTGGGAGTGTTTTGTGTGAATGTGGGAGTGTGTGTATACGTGAGTGTGTGTGTGTCTCTCTCTGTGTCTGAGTGAGTGTGTTGTTTTAAATACCCATTGTGGTGTGTGTGTGTGTGTGTAAGCAACCGTATGTGTGTGTGATGGTTCATATGTATGTGTATGTCTGTATGTGTACGTATATTTATTTGTGTTGTGTGTTGGTGGGGGTGTTATATGTGTGTACGTGAGTTTGTGTGTGTCTCTAAGTATGTTAGTGTTTGAGTTGTCATTGTGGTGCGTGTGTGTGTGAGGGAGCAACTGTATGTGTGTGCATGAGGGTGTATGTGTGTGTGAGCATGTATGTGTGTGTTGTATTTATTAGGTGTCCTTGTACGTTGGGTTTATCCAGGTGAGGTGTATGTGTGTGCATGTGTGTTCCGTGTATGTTGGTACTGGGTATGCGTTTGTATGTGTGTGTACGTGGGTATGGTTTGTGTAGTTTCCTGGTGTATATGTGTACATGTGTGTGTGCGCTGTCATTGTGAGTGATTAGTTTTGTTTGTATTGTTAGTACAGTATATGTGTGTATACGTGTGAGTGCGTCTATGTGGCTTGTGTTTGTCGGGGAGGTGTGTCATTGTGTGTGCATGCTTCTGTGCATGTGTGCTTGTGGGTGTTTGTTGTGATTGTATTGTGTGTGTTTTTCTTTTGAGTGTGTGTGTGACATTTTTACTGGGGAACAGGCGTATGGTGTTTGTATGTGTGTGTACATATGTATGCAAATATGCGTGTGTGAATATGATTTGTGGTTGCCGGAGTGGTGTGTAGGTGTGTGCATGTACCTGTTTACATATGTGTGTATGAGTGTTGGTTGTGGTTGCTACAATTGTATTGTAAGTATATATATGCGCATGTGTTTTTTCTTGAAATGTATGTGGGTTTGTGCTCTGGTGTGGAGATACTGTGATTGTGTGTGTGTGTGTATATATGTGTGTAAGTGTGTTCGTGTCGGAGGTTTGCATTGTATTGATGTGTGTGATTTTGCGTATCTGTGTGTCTTTGTTTTGGGCGTGCACCTGGGGAGGAGGCTTATGTTAGAGTATGTTGAGCTGTGGTCTGTATTTTTGAATAAGATTATTTTCCTTATTTATTCGTGTTTGGTCAGTGGTGTTGTCTGAGCATTGGTATAATGGGAAAACTAGGAATTTGGGGGACTTGTTTTGTGCACACAGATCTAAGTGCCCACTGAGTGGTATCTGTCTTGTGGTGGGATCCCTCAATTGTTGGCGGTGGACTGTCATCCTTTCTCTGAGAGTAAGGCTCGTTTGCCCTATGTATTCTTTGTGGCACCCTTCACACCTTATGGCATAAAGTAAATTTTTTGATGCGCAGGTGAAGTTATTTTTTATGACAAAAGTGTGTCCCGACTGGAATCTGTATGTTGTTCCTTCCATGAGGTGGATGCAGGTCCTGCAGTTGGAACGACCACATTTTTTGACAGTAGGTGGTGGGCTTGTGTTGGGCAATTTTGCATTCGTGAGTAGGTTTTTTAGGGATTTGGGTTGTCTTTTGCTTTTTATTATTTTATGGGTTGCGAGTACTCTTTTTAGACGTGGGTCTTGATTCAGTAGTGGGATGTTTTTGTATATTATTGTGTAAGCTTCTGCATTTCTAGGATTGTGTGTTGAGAGATATGGGAGACTATTTAACGTGCCGTGTATGTGTTTCGGTTTTCGCAGGTCATGGGTAGCAATTGCCTTGGCCCGTTCTATTCCATTGTCAACTAATGATGCTGGGTAATGTCTTTCGAGGAGAATTGCCTTTAGTTCTTCGAGTCTTTTATTTCGAGTTCTATAATTAGAGACAATTGTGCAAATTCTTCTCGCAAGGTTGAAGGGAATGTTTGTCTTTGTATGTTTTGGGTGATTGGAGGTGAACAGAAGGTATTGCTTGGAATCAGTCGGTTTGTAATGAATATCAGTCTCAATGCTGGTACCCATTTTTACAATGAGAATGTCAAGAAAAGGAAGTTGGTCTTGACTGTATTCCATTGTAAATTGGATATGGTTGTTGACACTGTTAATTAGAGTTTTGAAGTCAAAGAGTTGGTCGAGTGTGTGGGACCATAGGATGAGGCAATCATCCAAGTAACGTTTCCAATTCTTCAACAGGTATTGGTGGAAAGACAGGCCGTATCTAGTTTTGGATTTGTCGTAGATCTGCAATTCTAAGTAGGCCATCACCAGGTTTGCATATGTAGGGGCAACTTTAGTCCCCATTGCAGTCCCTGATACCTGTCTGTAGGTGTTATCATTAAAATTCAAAAAATTGTTTTGAAGGATAAACTTAAGGCCCTCGATGATGAATTCTTTATATATATATATATATATATATATATATATATATATAAATAGACGGTTTAGATATAGATTCAAGGTTGAATATGGTACTTATGCGTAGGCACCCGAATATCGTATCCCAAAAGGATAGGTGATCAAAATCAAAAAATAAGCAACACGGATTTCAAAGGTGATTGCAGTACGCAGGTTTCATGCTACTCCAATTTATTTAAGTAATGCGAGCATTACATTAAATGCAATATGAAGAGCAATCTTCAGCTGCACGAAAATGCAGAAAATTACTGTAGAAAAGACATATTATAAATGTGGCAACATTTCAAATCCAAGTGGGAGAGAGAATACATAAAAATCCAAATGTGAGGAAGAATACATAAATCCATCTTGACATAGCCGAGTCTATCAGGCTAGTAATTGATTCTAGACAAAAGTTTTAACTGTCTCAGATGTTATTGTTTCTTATCTAGTGGTGATAGCAAAGGGACAATTACTTCTAAAGAGAGGGAAGGTGTAAGCAGTATGCATGGACAAGGCTATAAAATGTATTAGAATATAAAGGTTTCACTGGTCAGAGTAGTATCAGGTCATTTTACTACTATCAAAGTGTTGAGGAATTAATGTTGAGGAATTACAACCCTGTATATATATATATATATATATATATATATATATATATATATATATATATATACATGCATATATGGATACAGGACGTCACCAACAGAGAGAAACAAATGGAAAAGAGAACAAGGAACGACCCTTCATCAGTTGTTGGCTGTTTATCTACTCCTTATTTTGAACATTGAATGAAAATATGAGTCTTCGAAGACAGTTGCTCCCATAAATCCCAAAATAAAATTTGGGATTTATGGAAGGTCAAGGTTGGGAACAAAAACAGGACAATGGAGACATCCAAGGAAACCAAACGAAAATAAACATGATGGGTTGTTAGATTAGAATGAGGGTAAAATAGCAAATGCTGGAGAAATATTTTCTTTGAAAAGAGAAGATAGAAGTGAGAGATAGTAGACATCCAGTCCTTAGGACAGTCCTGAAGGAAAAGAAAGATGATCACACGAGGAAAAAAAAGAGAAAGGGAGAGAGAGAGATAGAAAATGGTGAAAGGGAGAAAACAGTATAGAGTACAGTCACATCAAAAAGATTAAGATTAACTTACTTGGAAATGGATGCGTGGCATTCAATCAAATAATAATATAAATAATATATATCTCTCTCTCTCTTTCCCTTTCTCTTTATATATATATATATATATATATATATATATATATATATATATATATATATATTTATCCTCACACATACATATGTATACATAAATATATATAAATGTATATGTATATATTTCTTGAGCCCGAGGACTCATAAGGCCAGTTACCTGGTTTCCATGGCATATATAAGTAACCAAGATCACAACACTTTCTCTGGATGGGACACTGGCCAGTAGTATCAAGGGGAGGGAACAAGTCCATTACATTGACCTTAAAACTCGTCTAGTACTTTATTTTATTGACCCTCAAGGGGATAACAGGTGAATTTGACCATGGCAGAATTTGAACTCAGAATATAAAAGGCCACAAGAAATGCCACTAAGACCAGTTTTTTTTTTTTAAGACAGAAAAGTAAGGTGTGTGTGTGCATACACACATACTTTTTACAGTGCCACATGAAAATCGGCCAAAACACTCTGTAAAGTATTAGGAAGGGTTTCCAGTTTTAGAAACCATATCAAAGCAGACATTGGTGCATAATACAGTCTTCTGGATCATCAGACCTTGTCAAACCATCCAGCTCATACCAACATAGAAGCCAAATATTAAATGATGATGACACACATGTATCTATATACTCCAAGTTCGTAAAGCATGTAAGGTAAAGAATGTCAATTTCGGCCTGTATATGTGTGTACACGATCTTGTAGTAGTAAACAGATAAAGATAGGGTAATGTTACCGAGAAAAGAGATGAGCTAGTGAAAGTTGTATAGTGTGGGACATTGTGTCTCATAGTTGGCTGGTTGTAACTTTCTTTCTCCCTCTGGTCGTTTGTCTTTAGTGGCTGCCTGCTTGTGACCATGACTCTAGATGTCCGTTCACTAACTAATTGAGTTGTCACTAGCCTTCTTCGCTCTGTTGTCGCCAGGTGACTACTGCTCATTGAGTCGTCACCGACTGGTGACTAAACTGATTGAGTCGTCACTGACTGGTGACTAGACTAGTCGAGTCATCACCGTCTGGTGACTAAACTAACTTTTTCTTGGGGTTTCCTTGCTTTTATAACTATCTAGAAGGATAGATATATTATCAAGAACAATAGTTTTAGTTGGTGGTCTTGTTATCTCTATTCTATCTTTTAGTGGAGTAGAAAAGGTTAGAAAGGGTCAAGTGGTGAAGACATTATTTCGGCCTAGCTAAAGGCATCTGGAAAATATTAAACTGTTGTCAGAGAAAAACTATTGTTCCACAGTGGGAAAAGTTCTGTTGCAGTGTTAATTTAAATTTGGCTATAGTGGATCGAATCCACTTCATGCATGCAAGATCCACTACATATATATATATATATATATATATATATATATATATATATATATATATATATATATATATATATATATATATATATATATATATATATATATATATATATATACATATATATATATATATATATATATATATATATATATATATATATATATTCATGTATGTATCTGTTATTTTTTATTTTTTACTTGTTTCAGTCATTAGACTGCAGCCATGCTGAGGCTCCATCTTGAAGAATTTTTAGTTGAATGAATTGACCCCAGTACTTAATTTTTTGCTAAGCCTGATACTTATTCTGTTGGTTTCTTTTGCTGAACTGCTTTGTTACGGGTATGTAAACACACTAACACTGGATATCAAGTGGTAGTGAGGCAAAAATATAAAAATGCACATACATTGACCTTTATAAATATATATATATACATGATGGGCTTCTTCCAGTTTTCGTTTACCAAATCCACTTATAAGGCTTTGGTTGGTCTGAGGCTACAGTAGAAAACACTTGCTCCTATATATCTAGATAGACAGATACATAGATGTAGGTAGGTAGGTTGGTATAATAAGCCAAAATATATACAAGCAGTTACAAGGCATCAAATCATTTTATCACATATTGAAGAGAGAACAAAAATATAGCAGTAAACCAGGAAAGATCTGGAAGGTGAAAATTCAGCATAGACAGGTAAACATATACCAGGATGAGATAGAAGAGAATTGAAGAAGATCTTATTGACCACAATAGGTAAGTAAAATTCATACAATTTCTCATGAAAACTTTGCAAGTGATGGATAGGAAAGGTGCAGGTAGTACTTTACAGCTGTTTCTAGGAAGGCTGCATATTAGTAGCAGATCTGTGTAATTTTGCCTACCACACAGAATGTTGTGAGAAATCAATCCTATCATCATCAGAAGAAGGTATAAAGCAGCAGGGAAAATAGAATATGTCTAGATAGTGAGGTAGATAGATCAATGGTCCAATTAGAACATTAACAACATGTACTGAAATAGAAATATTGACGAAATGTACCGGATGGTTTTTTTAAGGATACAGAGTCAGAAATACATATCTAAAAGAATGAGTTAATAGAAGGATATAAAAAGGAAGAGTGAGACTGGAGGGAGAAAGTAAGGGTGGGGAAGATATTAAAGAGATGGTAATGCGGAGTAGCACTGACATAAAGTCAGGAAAAGGTGGGGGAGAATGGGAAAGAAAATGTAGAGAAGATACATGGTGGTATCAAAAAGTTCCTGGACTGGTTCTGTAGCACACCAACAGATGGTAGCACACAGTTGCATGCACAGAGACAACTAGCAGTGATCTTCATGAGGCAGTGTGCTGAGTGACATCGCTGTGTTTACTTCACATGTGAAATTTGTGTTTTTGAGAGATCACATGTATGCTGTAGTCTGTAATTTTGTCATGGATGAAAACAGCCAATGTGAAATTTTGCGTCAAACTTGGGAAGTCTGAGCAAGTTTATGGCAACGAAACAATGGGTCATAGACAATGTTTCAAGTGGCACAAATGCTTCAAAAGCAGAAGAACATCCCTGGAAGACAATGAACAATGTGGAAGATCTGCCACAAGCATTACCCCTGGAAATGTGGTACTGTGCTTCAAGGATTCATCCCCCAGGGCCAAACTATGAATCAAGGGTTCTATTGCAATGTTTTGATGCAGTTGATGGAAGACATTTAGCAATGTGACCAGATCTGTGGGGTACGAAAAATTGAATTCTTCATCAAGCTCTCCTCACTTGTGAGTTTCTTCCCAAAAACAACATGGTATCACTTCCACACCCACCCTATTCACCAGATTTAGCACCTGCAGATTTCCATCTCTTCCCCAAAATGAAAATGCAACTCAAATGTCATTGTTTTAACACTTGTTGAAATCCATGGTGAATCACAGAAGGTCCTCCACTCATTTACAGAAAATGATTTCCAGGCTGGATTCCAAAAGTGACAGGAATGCTGGGACCAGTGTATTGCTGTGCAACTTGTCTATTTTGAAGGAGATGATGTTAAAGCTTAGAACAATATGTTTTTTTTTATTAAACATAACTAGTCTGGGAACCTTTTGATATCACCTCATAAGTAAGAATAGTAGAGCTATGAAGGCATTGTGCTGGGTAGTTAATCTAGACACGTGATTAGCAACAGATCGGTAGGAGTATGACAGAGTTAGATATCAAAGAGAGTATAAGAAATAAGGGCTTGGTTTTGTATAAGGCACTCTTTAAAGTGATGTTGGCACATCTAATCTCAAAACATGGAATTTGTTGAGTTAAAGAAGAGAGCAATAAATTTAATACAGACATTAAATGATGGCTGTTGAGATAGAATCCATCAGTGTCAGTAATATAACAACTAAATTTAGTTAATTACTTAATAAAATAAGTCTGAAGACAATAACTGAGTATAACATAAGGTTTGAAAGTAGAAAAAGTTATGGGTAAGTTAAAGGGGAAATACAAACCTCACTAGTCAAATGGGTTAGCAGAATGTTGACCTATCCTAGACATGACATATACATCTATGGTTAAGCCAGAATGTCTTGAAGAATCAGGGAATGCAAATGCTAATAGCTTCACTTTGGTAGTTCAAAAAGGCATTGGAGATTTTGCATTAAGGTTTTGATAGATTCTTTCCAACATAAATTGCAGGGAGCTCCTCTATTGGTTAGCTAGTAAGGTAAATGTTTTGTGTTTTGTAGAAGCAGATGAGCTAGTATGTGATAATAATTGACACTTAAAATTAATTGATGAGCTAATATATATACTTTAGTAGGGTTCTATTGATTGTTAAGGAAAGTGCATTTATACACTACTGCAGCAGTGGCCATTTAGGGGGAAGTTATCAGCCACGTTGCCTATAACCAACCCTTACTTAATGTTGAAGTTTAAGCAATTGAATTGGTCTGAGCACTCATTGTACATACTTTTTATCTTTTTGTCCTTTGACACTTTCTTACATGCTCCTCTTTTTTAGTGTCTATTGTCCAAGTTGGCATGGGTTGGACAGTTTGACTAGGCCTGGTAAGCTGAGGGACTGCACCAGGCTCCCGTCAGATATGACATGGTTTCTACAGCTGGATGCCCTTCCTAACACCAACCACTCCAAGAGTGAGAGTGTCATAAATGCTTTTATGTGCCACCAGTATGTGTGCCTGTTGCATGACATCAGTATCTGCCATGATTTCACTTGGCTTGATGGGTCTTCTTCTCAAGCACAGCATATTGCCAAAGCATCAATCATTTGCCATTGCCTCTGTGAGGCCCAATGCTCCAAGGGTGCTTTTTATGTGCCATCAGCATGGGTACCTGTTATGTGATTCTAATAACAGTGACAACTATGATTTCACTTGGCTTGACAAGTCTTCTCAAACACAGTATATCACCAAAGTTCTTAGTCACTAGTCATTATCTCTGTGAGGCCCAACATTTGCAGATCATGTTTCACCACCTCATCTTATGTCTTCCTAGGTCTCCCTGTTCCACAGCTTCCTTCCACTGGTAGAGATTGGCACTTTTTCACACAGCTATCCATACCCATATGCATCACATGATCCTACCAATGCAGTTGTCTTTCTCGTATACCATGTCTGATGCCTCTTTTGCCTAACTTTTCTCTCCAGATGTTTACATTCTGTTGTACATGCACACTGACATTACACATCCAGCGAAGCATACTAGCTTCATCTTTGTCAAGTCTATGCATGTCCTCAGCAGCCACAGTCCATGTTTCATGTAGCATGGCCATTCACACACAGGCATCATACAATCTGCCTCTCACTCTGAGGGAAAGGCCCTTTGTAATCAACAGAGCTAGGAGCTCTCTGAACTTTGCCCAACTTATTCTTATTCTAGCAGTTGTGCTCTCAAAGCATCCACTGCAGCTACTGACTTGGTCACTTAGGTAATGGACCCTATCAGCTACTTCTAGTTTCCTCCCTGGCAGAGAGTCTATTTTCTGTACATTTTTAGGGTTGATTGCACCTGTGCACCTTCCACACACAAAAACTAGTTTCCCTATTAACCCTCCTCTAATATTGCTGCCCCACTTATGTGTCCATAGCTTATACCGAGTACATCGTATAGAATTTCTACCTATGCCTTTTCTACAGATCGAGTAGAGCCATTTACCTGAGGAGATTTGTGATTTGTCTGCTTTCCTACTTACTAAGACTTTGGCTTTTGCAAGGTTATTTCTAAGGACCTTTGATTCTAGACCTTGCTTGGACACCTGAAACTTCTTTAGTTCTGGTGGTGATTCAGCTATAAGAACAAGGTCATCAACATAGATGATTTCTGTTATTTTCTAGAGGACTATGTATGTATGAGTTTGTTTATGTATATATATATATATATATATATATATATATATATATATATGTATATATATGTATATGTATATATCATCATCATCATCATCATCATTGTCATTTAACGTCCGCTTTCCATGCTGGCGTGGGTTGGACGGTTTGACTGAGGACTGGCGAGCCAGGAGGCTGCACCAGGCTCCAATCTGATCTGGCAACGTTTCTATAGCTGGATGCCCTTCCTATCGCCAACCACTCGGAGAGTATAGTGGATGCTTTTACATGCCACCGGCACAAGGGCCAGTCAGGTGGTTCTGGCAATGGCCACACTCAAAAGGTGTTTTTTACATGCTACCTGCACGGGAGCCACTCTGGTGGCATTGGCAACAACCATGCTCGAATGTTGTTTTTCACATGCTACCAGCACAAGTGCCAGTAAGGCAACGCTGGCAACGATCACGCTCAAATGGCACTTTTTATATGCTATCAGCACGGGAGCCAATCGGCGGCCCTGGCAATGATCATGCTCAGATGTACTTTTAATGTTCCACTGGCACAAGTGCCAACCAGGCAGTACTGTCATCGGCCACGTCAGCGATTTTGATTTTGTTAAATAACCACCTAAGGGATATTAAATATCTGAAGAATTTACTGGTTTTTATTACCTATATCAATAACAATGTTATGAACTAACGCTCTTAACAAATAGGTAAATAAATAAAATAAATGTACAGTTTATCAATATAAAAATATAAATAAGAAATGGAAACCAAAACAATAAATCAAACAGTTAAATAATTTAATGATTTAATCATTCATCATCATCATCATCATCGTTTAACGTCCGCTTTCCATGCTAGCATGGGTTGGACGATTTGACTGAGGACTGGTGAAACCGGATGGCAACACCAGGCTCCAGTCTGATTTGGCAGAGTTTCTACAGCTGGATGCCCTTCCTAACGCCAACCACTCAGAGAGTGTAGTGGGTGCTTTTACGTGTCACCCGCACGAAAACGGCCACGCTCGAAATGGTGTCTTTTATGTGCCACCCGCACAAGCCAGTCCAGGGGCACTGGCAACGATCTCGCTCGAAAATCCTACAGGAGCCAGTCAGGCGGTACTGGCAACGGCCACGCTCAAAATGGTGCATCTCATGTGCCACCCGCACAAGAACCAGTCCAGGGGCACTGGCAACGATCTTACTTGGCTTGCCGGGTCTTCTCACGCACAGCCCATTTCCAAAGGTCTCGGTCCGTAGTCATCGCCTCGGTGAGGCCCAATGTACGAAGGTCTTGCCTCACCACCTCAGCCCAGGTCTTCCTGGGCCTACCTCTTCCACGGGTTCCCTCAACTGTTAGGGTGTGGCACTTTTTCACGCAGCTATCCTCCTCCATTCTCATTAAATGATAAATTCAATTCAGTTTAATTATTTTATACAAACAAATGACACATCTCATATAAATCACAGCTGTTTCCACTTCATTAATAAAACTTGTTTTTTTTAATGAAGTGGAAACATTTGTTTGCATAAAATAATTAAATTGGATTTATCATTTAATGATTAAGTTATTCAGTTATCTAAATGTTCAATTTATTGTTTTGATTTCCATTTCTTATATATAGATACATCGACACTCTAGCCAAATCGACTACATCCTCGCCAGAAATAGAGAAAGAGGGCGGCTTATAAATGCCAAAACCCTCCCTGGCGAAGAATGTACACCCCAACACAGATTAGTAGTCAGCGACTTCGAGATCAAGGCAACATGGGTGCCCAGAAGTAGACCGGCTTGGAGGAGAAGGGTATGGAAGCTTAAAGACCCTGCAAATGGACAGAGACTTAGAGACAAGTTACTTGAAGCATCTGACGAAATAGAAGGGGATATAGCATCATACGACGTAGAAGACAATTGGAGATTTCTGCGGGACAACTTGTTGAGAGCCACCGACCAGATCTGTGGCTGGTGTAAAGTCCCCTCTCGACCCAGAGTAATGTGGTGGTGGAACAAGGAGATAGACAGGGCTATTAGACGAAAGAAACAGGCTTGGAAGGACTGGAAGAACGGTGGTAGCAGGGAATTGTACCAATCTGCCAGAAGGGAAGCTAGGCGACAGGTTTATTTAGCCAGAGGGGAAGCAGATAAGAAAAGATTTGCCAATGTTCTGCGCCGTGAGGACCAAAGACTCGAGGTATTTCGTGTTGCAAGACAGTATAGGAGAGAGAATAATGATGTCGTAGGAGAGAAATGTGTTCGCATGGATGATGGTACGCTTGCACTAAATGAGGCTGCAAAGAAAGAGGTCTGGAGATGCCACTACGATAGATTGCTTAATAAAGAGAACGAATGGGAGAAAGAGAGCCTGCCGTATGTCGACCCAACAGAGGGACCAGCTATCCGAGTTGACAGTACCAGGGTAGATAAAGCAATTAAGAGTATGAAGACAGGGAAAGCCCCCGGCCCATCAGGAATCACTGCAGAGATGCTCAAAATATCTGGCAGTGTTGGCTACAGCCTAGTCACCCGTATTATGTACCAGGTGATACACGAAGGAGTCATACCCAATGACTGGTGTAGCAGCACCATAGTCAACTGCTACAAAAGTAAAGGTGACGCTTTAGATACAAATAATTACAGAGGTATCAAGCTGTTAGATCAGGTTATGAAAGTTACGGAGAGGGTCATAGCCCAACTAATTAGGGAGTGAATCAATTTAGATGAGATGCAGTTTGGGTTCGTGCCAGGTAAAAGCACCACTGATGCCATATTTCTAGTAAGACAGCTGCAGGAGAAATACCTAGCCAAGGATAAACCTCTGTACCTGGCTTTCGTTGACATGGAGAAAGCCTTTGACAGGGTCCCCCCGATCCCTTATCTGGTGGTCAATGAGCAAACTTGGGATAGAAGAATAGTTAGTGAGAGCTGTGTGAGCCATGTACAGAGATGCTGCCAGTAAGGTGAGGGCTGGAAATGAGTACAGTAATGAATTCCGGGTAGAGGTAGGGGTCCACCAAGGTTCCGTCCTCAGCCCCCTCCTATTTATCATAGTCCTCCAGGCGATCACAGAGGAATTCAAGACAGGTTGCCCCTGGGAGCTCCTCTATGCTGATACCTTGCACTAATTGCGGAGTCACTATCAGAACTAGAGGAGAAGTTTCAGGTATGGAAGCAAGGACTAGAATCGAAGGGCCTTAGAGTCACCCTAGCTAAAACCAAAATCCTAATAAGTAGGAAGGTAGATAAAACACAAACCCCTTCAGGTAGATGGCCCTGCTCAGTATGTAGAAAAGGAGTAGGTAGTAACTCTATAAGATGTACCCGGTGCAAGCTATGGACACATAAGAGGTGCAGCAATATCAAAGGCAGGTTAACTAGGAAGTTAATTTTTGTATGTGGCAGATGTTCAGGTGCAATAAACACTGTAAACAAACAGGAAACAACTTCTATCTCATTCCAGGGAGAAAAACTAGAGGTAGTCGATAGCTTCCGCTATCTGGGTGACCAAGTTAGTAGTGGGGGTGGGTGCGCTGAAAGTGTAGCTGCTAGAATAAGAATAGCCTGGGCAAAGTTTAGAGAGCTCTTACCTCTGCTGGCGCCAAAGGGACTCTCACTCAGAGTAAAAGGCAGACTGTATGACGCATGTGTACGAACAGCCATGCTACATGGCAGTGAAACATGGGCTGTGACTGCTGAGGACATGCGTAAGCTCGCAAGGAATGAAGCCACTATGCTCTGTTGGATGTGTAATGTCAGTGTGCATACCCGTCAGAGTGTAAGTATCTTGAGAGAAAAGCTGAACATAAGAAGCATCAGTTGTGGTGTGCAAGAGAGACGATTGTGCTGGTATGGACATGTGGTAAGAATGGATGAGGATAGCTGCGTGAAAAAGTGCCACACCCTAACAGTTGAGGGAACCCGTGGAAGAGGTAGGCCCAGGAAGGCCTGGGCTGAGGTGGTGAGGCAACACCTTCGAACATTGGGCCTCACCGAGGCGATGACTACTGACCGAGACCTTTGGAAATGTGCTGTGTGTGAGAAGACCCGGCAAGCCAAGTGAGATCGTTGCTTGTGCCTTCATAGGATTTTTGAGCGAGATCGTTGTCAGTGCCCCTGGACTGGCTCTTGTGCAGGTGGCACATAAGTTGCACCATTTTGAGCGTGGCCGTTGCCAGTACCGCCTGACTGACCTTCATAGGATTTTCGAGCGAGATCGTTGCCAGTACCACCTGACTGGCCCTCATGCGGGTGACACATAAAAGCACCTACTACACTCTCTGAGTGGTTGGCGTTAGGAAGGGCATCCAGCTGTAGAAACTCTGCCAAATTAGATTGGAGCCTGGTGTTGCCATCCGGTTTCACCAGTCCTCAGTCAGATCGTCCAACCCATGCTAGCATGGAAAGCGGACGTTAAACGATGATGATGATGATGATATATATATATATATATATATATATATAGTATTTATTTAATCTCATCAGACATTGCCTTTTATACTTTACTGATTTGCCTTTTTTTAACCATTTGTATTTCATCCTTCTCCTTTCTCTTCTTACCATAATTATAATGTTTCTATTAATTAAAGACAAAGTGCTTTGTTGCTTCAAATCCCACTCAAAAAATTTGTTTGAATATTTTTTTATTTTTTTAGGTAGAAGAGCAGAAATCCAGACTGACATTTGAAGTGTGATTTCAGTATTACATCACTGAACATCTGTTAAAACTCTTCCTGTATCTATGGTTATCTATAAAATACATATCTATTAGGGCCAAGAATTTTCTACCTACGTTCATCTTAACATTCAAAGAGAGGTCTATTTTTAGCTTTTGTATTTTTAATTATAATTGTATTTTTAATTGTTACATCACTGGGATATATATATATTAGTTTTATGATTTGATTAAGGCATGAAGAATAGCAACTGTTACTATTTGCAGGTCAACCTTGACTGGTGCAGAAAAATATAAAATAAAAAAACCCATGGCTCATTGGTTGGAGCAGCAGGAAACCACTCAATATTATATCAAATTATCTTGAGAACAGAGGGTTAGGTTGAATGCTTGCAGCAGTGTTAACTTCTCTGAAGACAAACACCAAGTGGTAGTAGTGTTTGGCATGCCACCAGAAATTGAAATACATTTAAGTATTCCTTTCTTCTTGCATGAATTGATGTTATTTTTATAATTATGCAATGTAATTCAAGGAAGATTAGGTTACTATTTCTTGCAAGTTAGGTGACCATAGAGAGGCTCCCTTGTTGTCTCATCCAAAAGTGTTGTTTAGAATGCATACGTTCAAGATAAAAATTTTTGTATGCTGTGTGTACTTCTTTGCACCAGTGGTTCAGTGATTCTAGCAATTGTTATCTACATTGAAAAATATCAGTTTATAAATCATTTCTATCACATGTTAATTACATATAAACACATGGTGCATGTATGTATGTATGTATAGAGAGAGAGAGAGAGAGAGAGAGAGAGAGAGAGAGAGAGAGAGCAAGAGAGAGGGTGACAAAAAAAAGTGAGATTATATGGTAAAGAGACAAATATCCAAATAATTCTTCAAGTTAGACAAGCAAAACACATACCAAGAAAACAATAGAAATACAAAACGAAACAAGAATGATTGAAGAATTTGTACAATTAAAAAATGCACCAATGAAAGAAACCTTATCTAAAGTTTCACACATATATAATGTACATCTGTGATTTTTTCAAATGTGATTCATAAATGGAGATGTAAATATGGGGCACTGGTAAAAGTGCTCCTTGGTCATTAATAAAACTTGTTCTCTTTGGAAGAACAGGGAAAGGCCATGAGAGTAGTGCCGTGTGTCAGGAAGTTGTTGTTTTACCATAACATACTCTGTGGGTCAAGTAAGAGGGAGACTCGCTCTTTGATGTCTCCAAGCAGAACTCTGATAGTCTGTAGTGCCCAGCATTGGGGGTTTACTCATTCTTGATATTTATTGAAAGTGACCTTTACCATAGTCTGTTCAGTGATAATGACCTGGCAATCATTTACAATATATACATGCACATCATGAACAGAGTTTGAAAGTATCTGTTAGATAACCTAACAACAGCTAACTTTCTAA
>NC_142944.1:23473223-23493223 GCF_046866305.1 Octopus bimaculoides | reverse complement strand
TACATACCACCAGTATGTAGATCTTCTGCTTTTGGGTCTCACAGAGAGACGAGGTGGTGAAGCATGACCTTTGAATGTTGGGTCCTAAGGAGGCAATGACAAGTGACTGAGACCTTTGCAATATGCTGTGCTTGAGAAGATTTGTTAAGCCAAGAGAAAGTGTAGTCATGGCTGTTGCCAGTGTCATGTAAATGGCACCTATAAAATCGTAGTCATGGTCATTACTGGTGTCATGTAAATGGCACTTGTGCCAGTGGCACATGAAATTCACCCATTACACACTTGGACTGGTTGGTGTTAGGAAGGGCATCCAATCATAGAAATCATGCCAAATCAGACTGAAACCTGGTGCAGCTCTCCAGCTTAGCAGTTCCAGTCAATCCAACTAACCCATGACAGCATGGAAAACAGACGTTAAATGATGATGATGATGATGATGATGATGATGACGACGACGACGACGACGACGACGACGACGACGACGACGACGACGACGACGACGACGACGACGACGACGACGACGACGACGACGAGAAAGAGGAGGAGGAGGAATTAGACAACAATGCATACAGAGAACCTAAACAAGTTTTCAATTACACTATTAATAAAAACAAAGTTTATACAAAATATGCTATACATTATAAATATTTTCACGTTTGTAAAATCAACCAAGTAATACAAATGATGCAGATAAGAGTGTTATACAATGTATATTTATGCAGTCAGTTGAGTGTCATATATGGTACAAGTTGATAGTATCAGTAGGGTTTATTAAGAAGAAAAAATAAGTACAAGGAACTGGCAGAAAATGAGGCACTGTTAACCCTTTAAAATTCAGGCTGCTCTGTCAAATGTAATGCTTATTTATTCACATTGTTTTGTATTAGACATGCATTATCACATAGCTTTGAGATTTCAATGATGTGACTGTTTAAAACGATATTGTATGGTAGGTGTAAGAGGCTGAATCTGGTCATATAACAGGTAGAATATTTTGGGGGGATACGGTTAGTTTAAATGCTGAAGCACTGGTTCTCAACCAGAATCCAGATGATCCCTTGGGATTCATGCAAATGAAATAGTAAATTGAGTCCAGAGTTGTATTTTAAGGGTGTATGAAAGAATTTTGCTGTAGATGTATTTATTGCAATAAAGAACCAAATCTCTTTCTCTGATGTTTTAAATAATTCAGCCTAAACAAGTTGATGTGTGATGAACAAAATAGGAATTTTGAAAGAAGTTTCTATAAAACTAGTTTTTAAACATCGAATGGCTATGGGGATCCACCAGAATAAAATAGTAATCAAAGGGTTCCATATATGAAAAATGGTTGAGAAACACTGTGCTAAATGGTTAAAGGATTACTTATTCAACTTAATCATGTTTCATACTTTAGACTCACTGAAAAGTGGGTACACAAACTACCTATTTTGCTTTGTGGTAACAGCCACTGACATATATCCCTGTCCTCTCAAAAGAAGACACAATAATAATAATAATAAGAAGAAGAAGAAGAAGAAGAGGAAGAGGAAGAGGAAGAGGAGGAGGAGGTGGAGGAGAAGAAGAAGAAGAAGAAGAAGAAGAAGAAGAAGAAGAAGAAGAAGAAGAAGAAGAAGTGTAAAAGATCAAATCTCCACCTTGTAGTTGCTGCAACACTGAAATTATCTAGCAGAGTGGAATATACACTAATCATTCACATAATCAATTAGATAATTACATTCCTGATGACTACAATGCAATATCACTGTCACCTGCTTTTACAAGAGCAAAGAAGATGCGCTAGAGAAAAGCAACAACACAAGTGTAGAACTGATGGGCCATGCTATGGAGAAGTACAACAGTGAGAAGTACAACTGATTATAAAGGGAACAGTTTAGATTTGTGCTAGAACAGTGTCATACCGATACATACTTTCTAGATAGATAACTACAGGTAAAAGTTTCTAGCTATGTGCAAGACACCACATTCTGTAGTCTGGTAGTCATTAACGAAACCGTATTTCTCTCTCTCTCTCTCTCTCTCTCTCTATATATATATATATATATATATATATATATATATATATATATATATATATATACGCACACACATATATATGTGTATGTATGTATATATATGTGTATGCATGTATGTGTATATCATCATCATCATCATCATCATCGTTTAACGTCCGCTTTCCATGCTGGCATGGGTTGGACGATTTGACTGAGGACTGGTGAAACCGGATGGCAACACCAAGCTCCAGTCTAATTTGGCAGAGTTTCTACAGCTGGATGCCCTTCCTAACGTCAACCACTCAGAGAGTGTAGTGGGTGCTTTTACGTGTCACCCGCACGTACGTGTCACCCGCACGTACGTGTCACCCGCACGTATATATATATATATACGTGTCACCCGCACGTATATATATATATATATATATATATATGGAGCCTGGTGTTGCCACCTAGTTCACCATCCTCAGTCAAATCATCCAACCCATGCTAGCATGCAAAGCGGACATTAAACGATGATGATGATGATGATGATGATATATATATATGTATGTATGCGTATATATATATATGTGTGTGTGTGTGTATATATATATATATATATATATATATATATATATATATATATATATATATAAATATATATATATATATATAAATATATAAAAGGATAAAGAGAGCAATGGTAAGGTTGGAAATGTATTTTATGGATAGAGTCTTACAGCTGTTTCTGGGAAGATCCAGTACTTCCCTTCATCGGAGACAGAAATAGTAAAGGAATCGATTATTATATCCATAGGCGGAGAGTTTTAGTATGAAGTGATAGTGAGTGTGATGTGCTGAAAAAAGAAAGAAAGAGAGAACAATAACACCACCACCACATACAGGCTACTTGGTTACTTCAAATCCCAATTCCACTGGCTATAAATAGGTTTAGCTATCTTTTAGAATATGATACTACTAACTACCTATCCCAATCCTCTCTCCCTTTATTACTGTTCTGGGTTTATCACCCATACCCCCACTACCTTTATACTACTTCTGCACATTCCTTCCTCCTCACTAAACCATTTAACCTCATCCCCCTCCCTCCTTCCCTCACTATACTCATCCTCTCTATCCAGTCAGATCAACTGACCATAAATATACCACTACCATTCTCCACCTGAATCTTTCCTCTATCCCCTTCCCACTCTGTCTTCAAGACTTGACCTACTTACCCTAGGCACTCTTCTCACTTGACCTGGGCATCCTTCAAGTGAACACAAGCAAAATACCTCAGACACAATATGGCATATATTCACCTCTGCTATCTCAGCCTTTGCTGCAGCAACTATTTCCGGATTATACCCACAAGGATTACTTTACACGGATACTTACTACTGGAATGAAACTACACTCCAAGTACTGTTCTCTCTTTTTTTCTTTTTTCAGCATATCACACTCACTATCACTTCATACTAAAAATATCCGCCTATGGATATAATAATCGATTCCTTTACTATTTCTGTCTCCGATGAAGGGAAGTACTGGATCTTCCCAGAAACAGCTGTAAGACTCTATCCATAAAATATATTTCCAACCTTACCATTGCTCTCTTTATCCTTTTATATATTTATATATGCACACGCTAATACACGACTTATAATCCCCAATCCTGTTCATACAACGACTGGGGCAAAACTAGTCGGTATACAGCACTTACTAGGTATTACCTGTATCCTTTTGGGTTTGGTTAAATCCAATACCCTCCTCAACCTTATATATATATATATATATATATATATATATATATGAGCAAACACTCGAACTCACTTCGTCCCTACTTTCAAGTTCGTGCCTCACAGCGTTCATACACACATAATTTTTCTCGTCTGGCCGTAAAGCCTTTTCTGTTTGTTTTCCTGTCTTGTTTTTTGTCCGCCACTACATTCCTCCATGGCAAGATTTAATTTGCGTATACAAATTTAATCTGCGGTCCATGGGATGAGCCGTTTTAAGGATGCGTTCTGCCCAAGCTCTTCGAAACACCGGTGTTAAAACATGGGTAGCTGATGAAGTAGAATGTTCTCTATGTGGCTTGTGTGTTTTCTCGTCTACGTTTTGTTTGCAATGTCCTGTACCCAGATATGCACCTATACATACAGGTGGATGTTAGTATGCACATACCTGTACATATATATGCATATACTCATTTACTATTTGTTTTTATATATATATATATATATATATATATATATATATATATATATAATACAAATGACATATGAGCATATGCATGTATACATACGTATATGTACATGCCTACATCTACATGTATATATAGATGCATATCCGGGTATAGAACGTCAAAAAAGGAACGGGAACATAAATAAAGCACAAAAATGAACTTTTAAAGGCCGTTGAGCCGAACACGATAAGATATTGAATGCTGTGATGTGACGAAGCTGAACGGAGAAAGACAGTAGTTTTGTCTTGCCTTTATGCTGGCTGAAGGGAGAAAGGAAGAGGTGACCACAGGTCACATGGGATCAACGAGGAGTGGTAGAGAGAGGAAAAGGGAGGAAGTGGAACAAAGGTGAGTGATAGGAGACAGGGACGGAGAGTAAGAAAGAGATATGTATAGCAGTGAAGGGGAGAAGCAAGGACAACAGAAGGAAGCAGAACGAGAGGGGGGGGATAGGTAAGAAGAAAGATAGATAAATAGATAGATAGATAGATAGATAGATAGACAGAAAGATAGAGTTGCATCAGAAATATAAAGTTAAAACTTACTTGTAAATGGATGCGTGGCGTTCGATAATATAATAATACAAATGATATATGAGCATAAGCATGTGTATATATATATATATATATAATTCTCACTGCATCAACTAGACTATTAGATAATTATACACTGCTGTCACAATGTGCTTGTGTGTATATATATATATATATATATATATATATATTTGAAGATAAGCAACAAAAATTCAATAGGCTATAGCAGTACGTACGTTTCTTACAGGCTCCATTTATTCATGTAGTGAGAACACCACATAGAATTTACAATGAAAATGTACTCCTCAGCTGCATAATGGAATTTCATTTTAGAAACTCATTTTGAAGATGTTTGCAAAAAAACAAGAGTAAGAGAAGAAAACATACCATCTCAACTATGCTGCTGTTTAACAGACTAGTGAATCAAACAAGAATTTAAAATCTAATTGGAGGGATAGTAGTAATTTCAAATTTAGAGCAAGATAGATTAAGTAGTGATGGACAGCAGGTTAGGGGTAAATCAAGCATGAGGGAAAAAAAAAAGGAAATAGAAAGGAAAATGAAGTCACTAAGTATGTAAATAGATCATCGAATCACCCCCCAAATATTTTAAAATCTATTGTAAAAAACATTTCCGATAGATTAACTAAACTGTCCTCAAGCCATGACATCTTTAAATCCAATTCTCATTACTACAATGAAGCTTTATCGAGAGCAGGTTATGACCAAAAAATTTCTTCCCTTATTCCTAAATCTATTAAATGTGATAGTAACAATAATGATAATGATACTAATAATGATAATCTAATTATCCTAAATAATGTTACCAATAATAAAAATTTAATTATCGTAAATAAGGGTAAGAAAAGACCTACTAATAATAATCTATCCTGCTTAAACAATAGGAATAAAAATGAAATACAACCTGATAAATGTCTACACAACCATATTAACACCAACAAAATACCTAGCTTAAGAAATTATAATAATGGCCATAAAAATAGGAAAATTACTTTACATAACAAAATAGATCCCAATAAGAAAACTACAAATGATAATAGAAACAATAATATAACCCCAAATACTTATGATAACCACAAACCCCTTTCATATTACAAATTTAGAAGAAAAAATTCTATATGGCTTAACATCCCTTACAACTATGCAGTATCTACGAACATCTATAAGAAATTTATGGATATCTTACAAAAAAATTTCGACCCTAACCATAGATATTATAAAATCTTCTCTCAACACACAATCCGTATCTCATACTCTACTCTCCCCAATATAGGATCTATTATCAATAAGTTAAATAGAAAGACCATTGAACTAGCTAGGACCCTTGAAAATAAAAATTGTCTTATTATTGATAACAATACAAATAACTACCAAACTATTAATAACACCAACGCAACCAATAATCATGCACATGTTAATGAACATATTAATACTTCAACTGCTAACACAGTTGATGAGATAAATCTTCCTAGCTCAAACAATATCAATTGCATATCTAATAATACAACCAACAATATTGATGTAACTAATTTAGATACTTGTATCAATAATCAACATAGCAATATATATATAGCTAATAAGCCCCTTAATTGCAATTGTAGAATTAAAGCCCAGTGTCCGGTATCTGGCCGTTGTTTAACCCGTAATGTAGTCTATAAATGTACAGTAACTACTCCAACTAATAATTTCATTTATGTTGGTTGCACAATCAACCTTAAACAACGATTATATAATCATTTTTCTTCATTTAGACTTAAACATAAAGCCAATAGCACATCATTATCTAATAAAATTTGGGAATTGAAGGAAAATGGTATCGATTTTAATCTTAAATGGGAAATCGTCAGGAGAGCACAACCTTATAGAAATAGTAGATATGGCTGTGGATTGTGCTCTATGGAAATTTATGAAATTTTTAAACTTAAGGATAATCCTAATCTAATTAACAATAGATCTGACTTTAGGGTTCTATGTGTGCATTGTTACTCCCGCACATTTAAATATTTTAAAAAGTAAATATTTTTTGAAAAGTAAATCTTGCTAATATTTAATTTAGTTTCTTTCATTTCCCTGACTAATAACTATTTTATTTGAGTTATAACTTTTAATATAAACTTAGAATACATTTTAACCTTTCCCAACCCACTGATAGTATTCCTACATTTTCTCTAGGTAATTCTGAGTCTCTTCTACCTATTACTTTTTCGAAAACCTTAGCTTTAATTCTCTTAATTTAGTCCTGTTTTTCTAACTTTATTCCTCTTCCTTCTTCCCCCCCCCCTTTCTTTCTGTTCGGGTTTTGGCCATTAATATTATGGTTTTACTCATAAATAATACTACCCCACATTAATGTATATCTTATTTTAACTAGATATGTTTATCTTGTTCTAATTATTATTGTTCCCTATAGTTTTAAACTTAGTAATTTAGTGTTTCATTGTATTATTCTAATTATACTGTAGAATAGATATATTTCTTTAATACCTTGACCTTAATTCCCTTACTTTAAATTTTTTCCAAATTCTTACCACTCCTTAGGGTATTGTCCTTCCATTTCTTTTTTCTTTTCTTTTTTTCTCCCTCATGCTTGATTTACCCCTAACCTGCTGTCCATCACTACTTAATCTATCTTGCTCTAAATTTGAAATTACTACTATCCCTCAAATTAGATTTTAAATTCTTGTTTGATTCACTAGTCTGTTAAACAGCAGCATAGTGGAGATGGTATGTTTTCTTCTCTTACTCTTGTTTTTTGCAAACATCTTCAAAATGAGTTTCTAAAATGAAATTCCATTATGCAGCTGAGGAGTACATTTTCATTGTAAATTCTATGTGGTGGTCTCACTACATTAATAAATGGAGCTTGTACGAAACGTACGTACTGCTATAACCTATTGAATTTTTGTTGCTTATCTTCAAATTTTATTCACCAAATCTCTTGATTTTGTTTTTGGTTTTTACCCTACCAAATTCTGGTGCCTCAAACATTTTAAGTACCACATTTAATCTTTTGAGTAAATCTATATTATTATTATATATATATATATATATATATATATATATATATATATACCTATAATAGAAAGTCGTCTGGGAATGATGACATACCAGATATATAAATGTGGTAGTGACCAAGAACTTTGGCTATATGCTGTGCTTGAGAAGACCTGTCAAGCCAAGTGAAATCATAATCATGGTGGATACTGGCATCATATAATTGGCACCCATGCCAGTGGCACATAAAAGGCACCATTTGAGCATTAGGCCTCACGGACGCAATGTAGCCAATGCTGGTGTCACATAACTGGCACATAAAAGCACCCATTACACTCTTGGAGTGGTTGGCATTAGGAAGGACATCTAGCAATAGAAACCATACCACATCAGACTAAAGTCTGGTGCAGCCCCTCAGCTTACCAGCCCTAGTCAAACCACCCAACCCATGTCAGCATGATGTTGATGATGATGTAGCAGCTTCCTGCTGAACAAGTTATGTGAATTCTCCTTAATCTGGGAATCAGGATCAGTCCCACAGGACTTTAAAGATGCTTCTTTATAAGCACAAAGGCAACAAATATGAATGTGACAGCCATAGAGGTATCTCCCTTTTGTGTGTTGCTGGGAAGATTCTTGAAAGAGTAATCTTAAAAATACTAAATATGCCCTTGCAAGCTTAGTGTTGCCTGAATCTCAGTGTGGAATTTAGGCTGGTATAAGCACAGCAGATATGATTTTTAACCTAAGGCAGCTATTGGAAAAGGCTTGTAAGCACAACCAAGACCTTTTGGTCACTTTTGTAGATTTAACTAAACCTTTCAACACTGTATCTATGGATGCTCTTTGGGTTGTCTTTAGAGAGCTAGGTGTTCCTGAAAAGATGCTCAATGTCATCATTTCTTTCCATCAAGGGATGATAGCTTCTGTCAAATCTAGCAGGGAAGTGTCCAATTCATTCACAGTCTTGAATAGGACAAAACAAGGCTGTGTCCTTGCACTGCTCTTATTTGCTTTGTTTTTCTCTATCATATTGGAAACAGCGTTCAAGAGTGTTAAGGAAGGAGTAAAGCCACTGATGGTGGCTTATTCAACCAACAGTATTTCAAAGCAAAACTAAGACTTTGGTGGAAGCAGTTCAAGATTTGCTCTTTGCAGACAATTGTGCACTTGTAACACACATTCTTGAGGACATGCAATGGATGATTTTAAACAACTTCTCATGTGCATTGAAGGCTTTTGGTCTGACCATCAGCATCAAGAAAACTGAGCTTGTCCATCAGCCCGTTTGTGACCACCTTCCCACTGTTGCCCCTACTGTATATGTTGATGGAAAAACATTAAAAACTGTTTCCTCCTTCACTTATCTTGGTTCCATTGTGTCCAATGATGCTAAGATGGATAAAGAAATTGAGTCCTGAATCGGGAAGGCTAGCTCCACTTTCGGTAAGCTTTATCACAGGCTTTGAAACAGCCACAACATGTTATCGAAAGTGACACTCGATGTATATAAGCTGGTGGTCTTGACAACATTGCATTATGATGCAGAAACTTGGACTCTGTACCAAAAGCATATCAACCAACTTGACACTTTTCATATGTAATGCTTGTATATTATCTCCAACATAAAATCAAGTGACCATATTCATAACAGTGAGGTACTAACAAAATGCAACATATCAGGTATTGTAGCCATCCGCATCAAAATACAGCTTAGACGTTCAGATCAACTCTCATGCATGAGAATCTAAAGCAACTTCTCTTTGGCCAATTCCCAACAGGAGGGTCAGTTGGAAGGTCACTCTTGTGCATCAAAGACAAACTAAAAGACAATCTGAAATGATGCAACATTCCCTTTTCTTTCTGGGAAAACAAAGCATCAGAACACAAGACCTGGCACCAGTTCTGCTTCTCCTCAGTTCAGATTTGAGCAAAGTTGACTCCAACATCAGGACCAACTTCACACAAGCATGAAGGCACGTTGGCAAAAGGCTGCTCCTCTAAATGGAAATCTTGTGGTTTTGTGGTACAAAGCAAAGCAGACCTTGCCATCCACTCAAGAAAACACATAGTAAATGATCCACAAGCAATCGACCAAACTGAGTCCTCAACTTCTTCCCTTTGCTAAAAGGTTTGCAAGGCACCAACAGGCCTCAAAAGACACATTCATATCCATAGAACATGATTGACACTTTATTTTACTGATTCCTTATTCATTGTTCGTGACAAGATAATCTGTCATATATATGTGTGTGTGTGTGTGTGTGTGTGTGTGTGTGTGTGTGTGTGTGTGTGTGTGTGTGTGTGTGTGTGTGTGTGTGTGTGTGTGTGTATAAGATAAGAAAATAGAGAGACAATTGATAAATTATTATTTATTAATTTAAAAAATTGACATGTCTTACAGCTGTTTCAATTCTAGACTTTCAGAAAATTAATTAATAAAATTAAGAATTATTTGAAAGTTGAATCTTGCCAGAGGTAGTTTAAGATATACAAAATAAGTGTTCGATTTCTGCATGTTGAGTATATGGCTGCAAACCATTAACTGATAAAATTTATGCATAAAGAAGATAGTATAAAGACATAATATTGATCTTAGGAAGGTCTATACCATGTTTTTATATATATATTGGTCTGAAAGTAACGTCAGTTCTTTTCTTTTATATCAAGCCCATTAAAACAATTAAGGATAGATGGAGCTGTAGTTTATACAGATGACAGGAGTTAAGTAATGTGCCCTTGTGTATGGAGCAAACTAAGGTGGTAGGTATATCTGGATTGTTAGCTACCAGTGGTTTGAAGTTCAATTAACAGAACATAATTCATTCTTCCTGTTGATGGATATTGCAGGTTAGTGGAGAATATGTAGTCTTTCATGGAAGCAGAGTTAGCAATTTTGAGTAAGAAGGGCCCTGTTAATGATACTCCATTTGAAGTTGGGAATGTTGTTCTGATAGTTGCAGAAGTCTCCAAATGAGACAGGACAAGATAGGGTGAGTTTTCCCTAATACTACACTTGGATGTGTGTGTATGTGTGTACACACACACACATCTATATGTTTATTTCAATGACCTCCTCATGGAATACCAGATTGACTACATCCTTCTAGAGTACCACATTTAGCAGTACTGGATCTACGAGGTACACAATGTTGGATTACAGATTGCTTCTAATGGACTTAACACCCAATTATTATTGCACCATACCTGGAACATTTTACCTATTTGTTTATGGTTATTCTCTTTTTTTAAGAGGTCACTGTGCATCCTCTACAACAGCAAATTGGGTAGATTGGCTAAACTTTCATAATATACCTTGCACACTACAGTTTTTGTTTTTCTACAAGTAAGTGTGTGCACATTGCAGGCCTTCCACTAACACATGTATTTGTGCATGCATATATATATATATCATCATCATCATCATCATCGTTTAACGTCCGCTTTCCATGCTAGCATGGGTTGGACGATTTGACTGAGGACTGGTGAAACCGGATGGCAACACCAGGCTCCAGTCTGATTTGGCAGAGTTTCTACAGCTGGATGCCCTTCCTAACGCCAACCACTCAGAGAGTGTAGTGGGTGCTTTTACGTGTCACCCGCACGAAAACGGCCACGCTCGAAATGGTGTCTTTTATGTGCCACCCGCACAAGCCAGTCCAGCGGCACTGGCAACGATCTCGCTCGAAAATCCTACAGGAGCCAGTCAGGCGGTACTGGCAACGGCCACGCTCAAAATGGTGCATCTCATGTGCCACCCGCACAAGAACCAGTCCAGGGGCACTGGCAACGATCTTACTTGGCTTGCCGGGTCTTCTCACGCACAGCACATTTCCAAAGGTCTCGGTCAGTAGTCATCGCCTCGGTGAGGCCCAATGTACGAAGGTCTTGCCTCACCACCTCAGCCCAGGTCTTCCTGGGCCTACCTCTTCCACGGGTTCCCTCAACTGTTAGGGTGTGGCACTTTTTCACGCAGCTATCCTCATCCATTCTCACCACATGTCCATACCAGCGCAATCGTCTCTCTTGCACGCCACAACTGATGCTTCTAATGTTCAGCTTTTCTCTCAAGATACTTACACTCTGACGGGTATTCACATTGACATTACACATCCAACGGAGCATACTGGCTTCATTCCTTGCGAGCTTACGTATGTCCTCAGCAGTTACAGCCCATGTTTCACTGCCATGTAGCATGGTTGTTCGTACGCATGCGTCATACAGTCTGCCTTTTACTCTGAGTGAGAGTCCCTTTGTCGCCAGCAGGGGTAAGAGCTCTCTAAACTTTGCCCAGGCTATTCTTATTCTAGCAGCTACACTTTCAGCGCACCCACCCCCACTAATATATATATATATATATATATATATATATATATATATATATATATATATATATATATATATATATAAACCAAGCCAAATCAGATTGGAACCTGGTGCAGCTCTGTGGCTTACCAGTTCCAGTCAAACTGTCTAACCCATGCCAGTATGGAAAGCAGACGTTAAATGATGATGACAATGTGTATACTTCACAGATGAGATCCAGAGATATTCCGCATAGAAGACACTTAGTAGTGCTCAAAAGACTCCAATGTCTTTACAGGAGATCATTCCACAAGGTAAAGAAAGGCTATAACAGGAATCAAGTTGAGCGGATATAGAGGTAATTATGTGGATATAAACAAATTAGTTATATGCATCAAATATATTAAATATATTAAACAAGAAGCTTGCTTCCCAGCCACATAGTTCCAGGTTTGGTCCCACTGCATGGCACCTTTGACAAGTGTCTTCTACTATAGCCTCAGGCTGACCAAATCCTTGTGAGTGGATATGTGAGTTTCGTTATAAGGTACAACCCGTTTGTTGTTTGTTTTTCCATTCTTATGAGATCCAATTCCTCTCTTTGTAACTGATCTTTGTCTATAAAGAGATGGTCTCTCTGTTTGTTTTTCTGCCTTTTGATTAAGATGACAAAGAGTAATATTTTATTTTAAATAAAAATAGTAATTTTCCCCTTTAAGAAAAAAGAAAAAAGAATCAAGTACCTGTGATTTAAAAAAATATCCCATAAAGATATGGGGAGAATTTTTTCTTTCAGTCTACAGGACTCAGAAGTTGTATAAATGATTGAGGGAAGAAAAAGAAAGTAAGGGGAAAGGATGGACAGCAGTAGCTACCGACAACTCTTTGAAGTGTCGAAATTTTTAATTTCATTTTTTTTTTCTTAAAGAGGGAAATGACTATTTTATTTGTAATCTTTATCCTCTTAATCAAATGGCAGGAAAACAGACAAACTTTGAGTTTTAGTATAATATAGGTAATTCCAAGGATCAGAAATGTGTTTCTCTTGACCTCTGTGCTTTCCCATTGGTTTGTTCACCAATGCCGTAGTATTGTTTTGTCCACATTAAGATTACTTGTATACCTTGTATTGTCACACACACACACAATTGCACTCATACACACGCACACATACTCACACACGCTTGCACTCATACACACACACACACACACACACAATTGCACTCAAACACACGCACACATACTCACACACACTTGCACTCATACACACACATACAACAGACAACACACACAAAATACACACACACAACACATGTATTCACAATGCATGCATATGTACATTCTTTCTCTCTCTCTCTCACATACACATTCACACACACACTTGCACACATACACACACGATACACATATGCACAGGCACACACACGATACACACACACACTTACACACATATACACACAATACACACACCACAACATAAATTACATCAGAGTTGTATCAGCATGTACATTATTTTATCATTTAATCAGTGAGGGTAAGTCAGTCCTCACTGCTCCCCCCCCCCCCCCCATAACCCTTTATTTCTTTTAGGACCTCTTAGACTGGTGGGAAGAATGGAAGGGAAGGAAGCCATCCTCAAATAGGGGACATGGCCTGAAATATTTGAAACAGATAGGACCTAAAGTTATCCAAGGTAATATATGGTACTGTTAAACTTGGCAATGAATGAAGACTGTTGCATAACAACTAAGAACATAAAGAACTAGAAATAAATACCAAATCACTGCCCTGGTCTGGTATTGGTCCCTAGAAGGATAAAAGGTAAAGTCAACATCCACAGGATTTTAACTGAAATTCAGAGAACTGGAACAACATGAAAACATATTTTGTTCTATACTCACCCTCTCTATTTGCCATTTGGTAGAATGAGTTGTTCTGAGACCAGATATTAACCTTTTAGCATTCAGATTATTCTGCCAAATGTAAAGGTAAAAGGTAAAGACCCGCTTCGGTCATGAATGACAATGGGATTGCACCTAGAAAGTTCCCCTCCGTGGCACAAGTCCAGGCAAGGTTGTTTATGGAAGACTAGCAATTGCCCAGGCATACCAGCCTCCACTCCCCACTCCAACAATGTTATCCAAGGGAAAGGCAAAGGCTGATACAGCTTGGCGCAGGTGACATGGCAACTCATTTCTACAGCTGAGTGAATTGGAGTCATGTGACATAAAGTGTCTTGTTCAAGAACACAACACACAGCCCAGTCCTGGATTCGAACTCACTACCTCATGATTGTAAGCCCGACACTCTAACCACTGAGCCATGTGCCTTTACATCTGTCATGCATCTTACCTATCTGTCAAATATAATGCTAATTTATTCGTAATGTTTTGAATTAATCATGCATTATCTCGTAGCTTTGAGATTTTGGAAATTATAAGGTAGATGGCAGAGATGGCAGGTCTGGCCAATATGAGCATAAAACAAATAGGATATGGTCAGTTTGAATGCTGAATGGTTAAAGAAATATTTCAACCATTTCAAGAAGACAAAATTTTTTATACTCACTTTTTGTTTATTTCTTGAAGTATCAGATGGGAAGCTGGTGATGATGTGAAGAGGCAGGAGAAGGGACTGTACACCCAAGTTAACAGGGAGGTGTATGTAGTGAAGTGGACTGGGGTGGGGGTAGGATTGGAGAGGGTAAATGGGTGGGTGAATTCACAAGTTTTCAAAAAGAGAGTGGGAGCTAGAGGTTAGGGGATATAATGAGAAGGCACTGGTAGAGGGAGGAGATATTAGGAGGATATAGTTTGAATGATTCAACAGAGCATGAGACTAGATGAGATGCAGTTTGGTAGGGTGCCAGAGAAAAGTAATATGAATGCTCTTTTCCTAGTGAGACAATGATTGAAGAAGTAGCTATCAAAAAGTAAGCCATTGTATTTAGCATTTGTTGACCTGTTCCTCACATAATCTGGTTGTTTGCTAAGGAAGCTAGTGGAAGACAAATGACTTGTGAGAATCTTTCAAGTCATGTACAGAGAAGCTGTCAGTAGGATGAGAGTTAACATGTACAGGGATGAATCCAGTGTTCAAGTAGGAGTTCATCAGGATTATATTCTCAGTCCCCTCCTATTTATCACAAACCTCCAGGCTATAACAGAGGAATTTAAGACTGCTTGTTCATAGGAATTCCTTTATGCTGATGACCTTGTTATTATAGTGAAATTTGTAGTAGAATTAGAAATGAAATTCTGGATGTGGAAGTGAAACCTGGAATCAGAGGACTTCAAAGTAAACTTAGCAAAGATCAAAGCTTTAGGTAGCAGGAAAACAGACAGTTCTCTGCTTTCATCAGGAAATGACTTTGATCAATTTGAAGAAAAGGAGTTGGTACTCAATGCAAACTATGGATATATAAGAAGTGCAGAGGAACCATTGGAAAGTTAACAGAGAAATTAGACGTTTTTTTGTGGCCAATGCACAGGAGTAAAGGAGGATCCTTAGAGGTAGTAGACAGTTTCTTTTACCTAAGTGACTTAAATATCAATAGAAGAGAATGTCCTGGAAGAATAGTTGCTAGAATTAGAATGGGCTGGAGAAAATTCCGAGTGCGTTTGTCTCAGTTGATATCAAAAAGATTCTTTCTTACAGTGAAAGGTAGATTGTATGAGGCTTAGGTACAAACATCACTGCTATTTGGTAGTGAAATGCGGAATTAGCAATGTTGCTCTTCTACATGGCTCCATCCTTTGATATTTTAACTTCTTGTCTCCTAACATACACTGCCTTCCTCTACTATAGTCCCATTCACTTGAAGAGGATCTTAGCTGCTGATATGAAACTCTGTGAAGTAGCTGGTGTTAGTAAGGGTATCAAACTGTAGAGACCATGCCAAAATAGGCATTGAAGCATGATGCAGTACTCTGTATTTATTTAGAATGGTATATCTTGTCTAAATGGTGTTAGATATGATTTATACAGGGTGGTGTGGTTTGTATAAAGTTTAATATTGCAGTTATTGTAATACTAATGGTGTTATCTATATATATAAAAATGAGAATGTGTGTCTGTCTGTCTGTCTGTCTGTGTGAATCCCTAAAACTCGAGAACTACGCAACCAATTTCATTCAAATTTTACACATGCCTTACTTAGGGTTCCCATTGTGTTTTAGTCAAAAAATTTTTTTAACTTCTTGCAGAGTTCGAGCACACGGCAACATAATATCTCCTCCACTATTTAAGTATCACGTGTCAAAAGTGAAACAAAAACACTCATGTCAAATACTTTCACTTTAAAAATGAAACTATTCCACTAACTGAAACAATCACATTTCGATACTGTAATGACAGATACTTTCACAGAGAGAAAGAGAGAGAGAGACAGAAAGAGAGAGAGAGAGACAGAAAGAGAGAGAGAGAGATGTATATGTATACATATACATGTATATGTACACCATTTCGATACTGTAATGACAGATACTTTCAGAGAGAGAGAGAAAGAGAGAAAGCGAGAGAGAGAGAGAGAGAGAGAGAGAGAGAGAGAGAGAGAGAGAGATGTATATGTATACATATAGATGTATATGTACACGTATATGTATATGTATATATATATATATATATATATATATATATATATATATATATATATATATATATATATATATATATATATAGAGAGAGAGAGAGAGAGAGAGAGATCTATATGCATACATGTATATGTATACATATGTGTAGATGTATATATATATATATATATATATATAGATGTACATGTAATATGTACACATATATACATATATACATGCATACAGATATCTATACATATATACACCCATCACACACACATACACATGCACACAAACACACACGTTAGTAATTTGTTTTCTTATCCAAAACTACGTCAAAAGTACTGAATGGATCTTTATGAAATTTGGAAATTATATTCTTTGCATAACTGCCATAACTCCCATGAAAATTCATATATATTTGATGTTGATGAAATTTTAACCCGAACATAACAGATGAGCATTATTTAGAAAATGATGTCACACGTTATCGAGGCTACCATTCTTTCTGGATGTGCAGAAGGGGATGACGTCTTTATTCCAAGAATTCCTCTTACTCCATCAGGAGCAGACATTTCTTTTACATTCAGAAGACTATAATTCCCCCTTCGTGTGACTTTTGCCATGTCCATAAACAAATCTCAGGGTCAAACACTGTCTGTAGCTGGTCTTCTCTTGGAAGAGCCCTGCTTCTCACATGGACAACTGTATGTTGGCTGCTCAAGAGTGGGCAGCAAAAAAAACCTATTTGTATATGCTCCACAAGGGAAAACAAGGAACATTGTTTACAATGACGTGTTATAATCACAACAGCAAGAAAGTATGTACATGATCACCTTCTTTTACGAAACTTCATTGACTTTCATATATTTATATTGATATACATATGTATACGTGTGTTTGGGTGCGTGTTTGTATATACATCTCTATATATAAAGATGATGCGTAGTCTAGACGGCGTTTTTAGATTTCATTATTCTCTTTAACCAGGGCAACGCCGGGTATTTCTACTAGTATATTTATATAGAGTGGTGTATTTTGCCTAAATTTTTATATTTTGGATTACTTGGAAGGACATCAACTCCAAAGCCTTCACTCATCTTTATATTAATTTCCATCTCATCTGCTATTTCTACAAACCCTTCACTATTTTTTCAAATGGCTTGCATATATATTTATATATAGCAATCTGTGTATCATTCTTAAAGCAGAACACTATCAAAAGCCTGATGAAGTGCAAAATTCCTCTTCAGTCACTACCTCAAGACAAATACAGTTTATCAAGCTTTCAATATATCTACTTTAAGCATGTTACATAGATTGTTATTTTAAACTAATGCTGCTTCTGCTGTTCAAAGCAAATTTATATATTTTTATTCTTTATCAGAGTTTAACCCCAGAACAGCCTTAACTCAGTTGACTCACGATTAAACATGTTTCAGCCATGACCAATCCATTCTTTTCTCAAGCATTGTTTGCCTTGAAGTACATTATCCATTATATCTGTTCTGTTTACTAGTATAAAAATTGAAAACAATTTGGCTACTATTTGCAGTTGCTCAAGTGATCAGATAGAGGCTCCTCTTTTCTTCCTTATACTGTTGTTTAATTTGAAATTCAACATTTCAAATTTCAAATTTATGTTTTTTGATGAGATACACAATTATTTATTACAGTACAATTAATTAGTTCAAACCGCAACTTTCCCTCCTTGTATACTACTGCTGCTTATTCTGTTGATCCTGGTGCCATTTGAAACTATTAAATTCTACATTCTCAACTTTCTCGTGACTGTCTGTAGCATGAAATTGTTTTTTTTTTTTAAAAAACAGAATACCAAACTCTCAAGTTTTGGCACCAAATGTGCTGTAATATGATACAGGAACTTCTTTGCCACTTAACATTGCAATGAGCAGCTTCAATTTACAGTTGAATAGAATAAAAAATAAAAATAAAAGAAAATATTGATATAAACAAAAATGTGCAATTTGTAAAAAATGAGAAGAAAAAAAAAGCTCAGCAAAATAAATTTTAAATGTTTATTGTCTTAATATATTTCACAGATCATCATCTGTGAAATTACTTCTACTACAACAATAACTGCTGCTGCCACCCCTGCCACCGCTACCGCCACCACCACCACCACTACAACCACCACCACCACTGATGATGATTATGATGATGATAATAACATCCATTTTCCATGCTGGCATGGGTTATTTGGAGTGATAAGATCCAGTGAGCCACAAAGCTGCATTGTCAACCTTGGCGTAGTTTCTGTGACTGGATGCCCTCAAAATTCATGTTTACTATATTAGCCAAATAGTAAAATTCTTTTCAAGTTCAAATTTTAAACTGCACTACACATGTGTGTTTGCTTATATTCAAACAAACAATATTTTTGAATAAATTACTCACTAATGAATTATGCAGGATAATACATTCCTTTTTAGTTGCACTAATGCCAACCACTTAGTGTTGGGTGCCTTTTTTCATGTGATCAGCACTTCTTTATGTAGTTGTCCTCATCCATACACATCACATGACCAAACCAACACAGTCTTTTCTCTTGCACACCATATCTGTTTCTTCTTATGTCTAATCTCTCTTTCTGTATGTTAGCACTCTGTTGTACATTCATACTTACATTGCACAGCCAATAGAACATATTAGTTTCATTCCTCTCCAGTCTTCACATGTTCTCAGCATTCAGATGTTACATCTCACTAATATGTAGCAATGCAGTTTGTACCCAAGCATCATACAATCTGCTTTGAGAGAGTGGGGGGAGGACTTTTACTGCCAACAAGAGTAAAAGTTTTCTGAATTTTCTCCAATGTGTTCATTGCTTATATGTATCTTCTACATATAAACCTAACTTTCTCCATTAGCCTGCCTGTAATTCTGCTATACCTCTTGAGTGTCCATAGTTTGCACTGGTTACACCTTGTGAGTTCCTGTGTACACCTTTCCTATGTATTGAGCAGGGCCTTTTATCTCAAGGGAGTAGAATTAACTTTCAAGCCCTTTGATTCCAAGCTTTGCTTCCACACCTGGAATCATCATCATCATTTAACGTCCATTTTCCATGCTAGCATGGGTTGGATGGTTTGACCAGGGTCTGGGAAACCAGGAGGCTGCACCAGGCTCCAGTCTGATCTGGCAGTGTTTCTACAGCTGGATGCCCTTCCTAACACCAATCACTCCATGAGTGTAGTGGGTGCTTTTTACGTGCTACCTGCACAGGGGCCAGAGGAGGCTGGCAAGGGCCACGATCGGTTGGTGCTTTTTACGTGCCACCGGCATGGAAGCCAGTCGAGGCGGCGCTGGCATCAGCCACGTTCAGATAGCT
>NC_142944.1:23438223-23468223 GCF_046866305.1 Octopus bimaculoides | reverse complement strand
GCACCTATATATATATATATATATATATATATATATATATATATATATATATATATATATATATATATATATATATATATATATATATATATATATATATATATATATATATATATATATATATATATATATATATATATATATATATATATATATATATATATATATATATATAATTGTCCATGCACAGGGGCCATCCGGACTCCTGTTTGCGCCGTGAACAGGGATTAATCTTCTATCTTCGCTCCTTCGCCCCACATGGGCTCAACTCCCCTCCACTCTTCATCTAACCCCCTCCTCCTGTCTCTCTCCCCCACCCTCCCTCCTACCACCCATCTCTCCCCTCCCCCACCTCCTGCTCCGACTCCTACGTCTTTGTACGTCTCTTCACCTCTCTTCATACTTCTCTCCACTCCCACTTCTCTTCACCCCTACTCTTTCTCTCCTCTCTCTTACTCTCTCTCACTCTCTTCTCTCGTACTCCCCCCTCTCTCACTCTTACTCTCTACACTCTTACTCTCCTACTCTTTCACTCCTCTTTCTCTCCTCTCTCTTACTCTCTCTCACTCTCTTCTCTCGTACTCCCCCCTCCCCCCCCCCTCTCCCGTACTCCCCCCTCTCTCACACTTACTCTCTACACTCTTACTCTCCTACTCTCTACACTCTTACTCTCTTACTCTCTCACCCTTACTCTCTCACTCTCTTCCCCTCTCTCTCACTCTCTTTCTCTTCCTTTCTTCTTCCCCCCCATACCCCTCTTCTCTCTCTCTCACTCTCTTTCTCTTCCTCTCTTTCTCTTCCTCTCTTTCTCTTCCTCTCTTTCTCTTCCTCTCTTTCTCTTCCTCTCTTTCTCTTCCTCTCTTTCTCTTCCTCTCTTTCTCCCCCATACCCACCTTCCCCTCTTTCTCCCCCCATACCCACCTTCCCTCTCTCTCAATCCCCCTTCCCTCTCTTATACCCACCCTCTCTCCTCTCTTCCTCTCCCCTCCCATACCCATCTTCCCCCTCTCTTACATCCACCTTCCCCTTCTCCCTCCTCGTCAACACCCCCTCATAAGCTCATCCCACCACACCCCAACACACTCCTACTCTACCTTCCCACTCCACCCCATCCAATTCCTTACACCCACCACCCACCCCTACCCACATACCCCACCCTACCCACATACCCCTACCTCTACCCCACACTCCACCCATGCCTTCCCCACCTCCCAACACCCTCACATCACACCACACCAATACCCTTGCATCACACCACGCACACCACACCAATACCCTCGCATCACACCACGCACACACTACAACTGACCAACTACTTTCTCCCTTTCTCCCTTCCCCCATTTTCACACTACATACGTCAAGATCACCAGCAGTCTACCTCCCACACACAGCCCCTCGTTCCCGATCACCGTTCGTTATCTCCCCCTTTCTTAGCTCTCCTGAAATAAGAATTTCTAACTTCCGGTCAGTCATTGTTATGATCGGCCATTATTATGATTGACCGTTGACTGAACACTATTCAATTATTTTTCTCCGTGTTTTTCTCCTTGTCTCCGTATTCTTTCTGTTGAAGAGCGTAGCTCGAAACGTCAAAGACTTTCCGTATTCCCGAGCGTCATACTAATATATACTTTTGTTATTTACACCACCTGTCCTCGTCTGTTGTTATTTTTTGTATATTCTCCCATATATATATATATATATATATATATATATATATATATATATATATATATATATATATATATATGTGTGTATATATATATATAATTATTACAAATTAAAAGGGTAAAGATTTATCAATTTATTAATTTATTAATAAATCAACAATTAATAATTTTTACTGCTATTTCTGAACTTCGGTATATGGTGAAGCAAATGCTTGCTGATCTCTTAATTATGTTTATATATATATATATATATATATATATATATATATATATATAAAAATGAGAATGTGTGTCTGTCTGTCTGTCTGTCTGTCTGTCTGTCTATCTGTCTGTCTGTCTGTCTGTCTGTCTGTCTGTCTGTCTGTTTGTGTGAATCCCTAAAACTCGAGAACTATGCAACCAATTTCATTCAAATTTTACACATGCCTTACTGAGGGTTCCAGTTGTGTTTTAGTTAAAAAAATTATTAACTTCTTGCAGAGTTCGAGCACACGGCAACATAATATCTCCTCCACTATTTAAGTATTACGTGTCAAAAGTGAAACAAAAACACTCATGTCAAATACTTTCACTTTAAAAATGAAACTATTCCACTAACTGAAACAATCACATTTCGATACTGTAGTGACAGATACTTTCACAGAGAAAGAAAGAGAGAAAGAGAGAGACAGAAAGAGAGAGAGAGAGATGTATATGTATACATATACATGTATATGTACACCATTTCGATACTGTAATGACAGATACTTTCAGAGAGAGAGAGAAAGAAAGACAGAAAGAGAGAGAGAAAGAGAGAGAGAGAGAGAGAGAGAGAGAGAGAGAGAGATGTATATGTATACATATAGATGTACACGTATATGTATATATATATATAGATCTATACATACATGTATATGTATACATATGTGTAGATGTATATATATAGATGTACATGTAATATGTACACATATATACATATATACATGCATACAGATATCTATACATATATACATGCATACAGATATCTATACATATATACACCCATCACACACACATACACATGCACACAAACACACACATTAGTCATTTGTCTTCTTATCCAAAACTACGTCAAAAGTACTGAATGAATCTTTATGAAATTTGGAAATTATATTCTTTGCATAACGGCCATAACTCCCATGAAAATTCATATATTTTTGATGTTGATGAAATTTTAACCCGAACATAACAGATGAGCATTATTTAGAAAATGATGTCACACGTTATCGAGGCTACCATTCTTTCTGGATGTGCAAAAGGGGATGACGTCTTTATTCCAAGAATTCCTCTTACTCCATCAGGAGCAGACATTCCTTTTACATTCAGAAGACTACAATTCCCCCTTCGTGTGACTTTTGCCATGTCCATAAACAAATATCAGGGTCAAATACTGTCTGTAGCTGGTCTTCTCTTGGAAGAGCCCTGCTTCTCACATGGACAACTGTATGTTGGCTGCTCAAGAGTGGGCAGCAACAAAAAACCTATTTGTATATGCTCCACAAGGGAAAACAAGGAACATAATTTACAATGAGGTGTTATAATCACAACAGCAAGAAAGTATGTACTTGATCACCCTCTTTTACGAAACTTCATTGACTTTCATATATTTATATTGATATACATATATATACGTGTGTTTGGGTGCGTGTGTGTATATACATCTCTATATATAAAGATGATGCGTAGTCTAGACGGCGTTTTTAGATTTCATTATTCTCTTTAACTCGGGCAACGCCGGGTATTTCTGCTAGTATATATATATATACATATATCCATATATATAGCTATCTCTCTCTCTCTCTCTCTCTATATATATATATATATATATATATATATATATATATATATATATATATATACATATATCCATATATATAGCTATATATATATATATATATATATATACACACACATATATATATATATCCATATCCATATATATATATAAGTTGAAAAAATGTAAAGAAAAATGAAGAAAAATGCCTTCGTTTCGCATAGTTTAATATTTTTTTAATATAAATATATACATATTAAATGGGTGTTGTAAAATCCAACCGGTTTTCGCTATTTAAATTAGCTTTTCAAGGGGTATTGTGTAGTGATTAATTCGCATGATGAGGGGTTTCGCCATCTTGGTTCTTATTTTTCAAACAACCAAGATGGCGAAACCCCCTCATCATGCGAATTAATCACTACACAATACCCCTTGAAAAGCTAATTTAAATAGCGAAAACCGGTTGGATTTTACAACACCCATTTAATATGTATATATTTATATATAAAAAATATTAAACTATGCGAAACGAAGGCATTTTTCTACATTTTTCTTTACATTTTTTCAACTCATAATTTCACCACGTGTTGTTTACTGAATCTCCAGTATTCTTGCTACTTATACTTCTATATATATATATATATATATATATATATATATATATATATATATATATATATATATATATATATATATATATAGCTATATATGTACACATATATATCCATATATATATATATATATTATATATATATATATATATATATATATATATATATATATATATATATATATATATATATATAAATATATATGTATATATATATGTATATATATATGTATATATATATATATATATATATATATATATATATATATATATATATATATATATATATATATATATATATATATATATATATATATATATGTGGTATAGAGTGTTTTGCTGCTCTTTCTAGAGGGTCAGATGTCCTATTATAGGCATCTCTGTATTTTAAATGAATTATATATATATATATATACATATGTGCATATATATAATATATATATATATATATATATATATATATATATATATATATATATATATATAATATATATAATATATATATGTGTACATATATAGCTATATATGTATATAGAAATATATATATATATATATATATATATATATATATATATATATATATATAAAACGTGAGAGAGTTAGGGGTTGGGGGTTCAACCCGTCACTTTTGCTATGAATTAAATTAATGAATTCATCGAGATACGCCGTCTGCAAGTAGTTGGGTTCAGCATATTATCCTCCATTTTCTAATTACTATATATATATATATATGAAAGAAGGTTTGAAAATGCAATTTTAAAGATATTTATTCACTTAACCGGTTTCACTTTTTTAGAAAAAGATTGTCAAAAGTAAAATATAAAGCTTTGTAGTATTAGGTCTTTGAGAATAATAGAAAATGTTAAAAAACAGTTTGAGTATTAAAATACATATATACATTCTTTGATGATAATAAGAGGAATATATTTGAAGTATGAAGCTTTGTATGAGCTTTGTAGTGTTACATACTGATTATCACAAAGGTATTGAAATACATATATACATTCTCTGATAATAAGACGAAAATGTTAAAAACAGTGTAAGTATGAAAATACATATATGGAAAAATACATATACATATTCTTTGATAATAATAGAAAATGTTAGAAACAGTTTAAGTATCAAAATATATATATACATTCTTTGATAATAATAAGAAGAATATGTTTGAAACAGTTTACAACATTGTTATAACAAAAAGGATTTGGTAAAATATGTATATATATACCCAGGAAATATATTTAAGAGTTCGCAAAAAGGGGACTAAAGTTGCCCCTACATATGCAAACCTGGTGATGGCCTACTTAGAATATATATTTCCACTCGTATGGTATCCCACAACTTTACTTTATTATATATATATATATATATATATATATATATATATATATATATATATATATATATATATATATATATATATAGAAGTATAAGTAGCAAGAATACTGGAGATTCAGTAAACAACACGTGGTGAAATTATGAGTTGAAAAAATGTAAAGAAAAATGAAGAAAAATATATATATATACACACACATATATATATATATATCCATATCCATATATATATATAAGTTGAAAAAATGTAAAGAAAAATGAAAAAAAATATACAAATATATATATAGATATCCATACACACACACACACATATATCCATATGCAGGTTATGAGAAGTAATGGAGTCAGTAAGACATTAAGGTGTCAGGTAATGCTGAGTAAGTGCTATGGATAGACCATAGTTAAGCTCCAGGTTCTTTGATTATGCAAATAAGGAATACAACGTAGGTTATATATCAGTATGTGTACATATAAAACTTTTTTTTTCAGAATGAGATAAAAAAACCAAGGGTATGAAGATTTTGGAGCATTTATAAATAGAAGGTCTTACAGCTGTTTCCAGGATATTTATTATATCTCTTCATCAGAGACGGTGTGAGAAAATGGTTAAGCAATAGTTAATTTAGATAAGATATAAAATAGAGAGTGAAGTGGAGGAACGAAAATAGATGTGAAGATATGCAGGGATATTGCATTTGTAGATCCATTATTTAAGCAGAATGGTATACATATAAGATTTCAATACCTTGTCATATATATACACATATATATATATATATATATCCATAAACACACACACATACACATATATATGTATATATATATATATATATATATATATATATATATATATATATATATATATATATATACACACACACACACACATATATATATCTAACTATACCTATAGTATAACTCAGTTTGTGAGTGTGTGTTGCATCTATAGAAATCCACACCTTACAAGATAGCAATCTGGGAGTCGCACCAATGGATCGAAAATGCCCAGAATCGGCCATTTTCTTTTTTTTTTGCTTCCTAACACGTGAATTTTTGCATTAAAAATAATTTTAAACCATCAATTCTAACAATTTTCAAATTACAGCCATTTCCAAACATGAGCAAAGTCCCCTTCTAGCTACGGTGTAAACAGATAGAGAGAGAGAGAGAGAAACATAACAGATTTTTTCAATATCGTCTTTTTACTGGATTATTTTGTAAACAATGTTATGAAACTTCATGTTTTCAAATTATATATATATATATATATATATATATATATATATATATATATATATATATATATATATATATATATATATATATATATATGCTTTTGGTGCAAATGGTTTTGTTATACGACGCCGTATTTTACAATCCTGTAAATAATAATGATAATGGTATTTTTATATAAGAGAAACATAACAGATTTTTTTCAATATCGTCTTTTTACTGGATTATTTTGTAAACAATGTTACGAAACTTCATGTTTTCGAATTATACACATATATAAAGATGGGAAAGTCTTCTTTTTTCTGTTGAGGGCTTATATGCTCCATTATTAGACTATTTTCATTACTCATTGCACGGTAAACGGCATAAGCTATAAGCTTATATAAAAATACCATTATTATTATTTACAGCATTGTATAATACAGCACCGTATAATAAAGCCATTCGCACCGAAAGCATATATATATATATGTATATATATATATATATATATATATATATATATATATATATATATATATATATATATATATATATATATATGCCTACTATGTGGATTTCTTACTCGGAAACTGAAAGAAGACTCGTATATATGTGTATATTTGTATATGTGTGTGCCTGTGTCTTGTGTTTGTACCCCCACCATTGCTTGACAACTGATGTTGCTGTGTTTATATTTCCGTAACTTAGCGGTTTGGTACAAGACATTGACACAATGAGTACTACGCTTACAAAGAATAAATCCTGTGGTTGATTTCTTCGACCAACGGCAGTGCTCCACCGCAGCCACATGACTGAAACAAGTAAAGCAATAAAAATTTATGCCATTTTAATCCCGAGCAAGGCCGAGTATCTCTGCTAGTATATATATAAAGTTAAAACTTACTTGCAAATGGATGCATAGCATTCGATAATACATATATGTATGTATACATGCATATGCTCATATATCATTTGTATTATATATATATATATATATATATATATATATATATATATCCATATAACAAAGGAAAATTACTATGTAATTGACCGTTATTAAGACAAAAGAGCTATTAGAATGACTGTTAAATAAGGGGAAAAACTGAAGGGGAGAAAGTAAAAAAGTAAAAAAGTAAAAATTCTCATAGAAATCGCATATACGCATATGTACATACATACACATGCGTGCACGCACATGCACACACACATGCACAATTATATTCAAATACATGTCTAAAAATATGCACATGTTATATATGCATATGCTCATTCACACTCACGTGAAAAACATGCATGTACACCCACCTATATATGCAGCCATGCACATGTACATATACATGTACATATATGCATACCCGTACATACATATACGGATATATACCCATACATGCACAAAAATGTTCATATGCACATCTATATACGCACATGCACAAGAAAAATGCTGGATGAAAGGTAAAATACAGAAAAAATATATAAAGCAATAAAAATATATATATAAATATGTAAAAAAATATGTATAAAAAATATAGAGAGATAAAAGGCTTGTACGTGGACACAATATAAAAAACGGATTCTATTTGTGATCTTGTGGGGACCAAAAACGTATCAAATATTTAGCCATATGTGGACATGACCCAAAAAGTTCAGTTCTTGAATTTAGGCATGTAGCTGCTTTTCCAGATGAGCCATCTTTCCATATCACAAAGACCGCACTTATCACTGCCGTTGGTGTAAGGTTTACACTTGGCTAAGATTTTCCAATGGATGTTGTAACTGACACCTTTATCTTTTAAGGACCATGTATGACTGGATAATTTGGTTGTTTTTCTTTTATTCCAGTGCCTGAAGCTCAAGGTGTGATTGTTGAACCTGGCCTTAAAATTCCCCTCTGTGAGACCCACATATTTCTTTGACAAAACTGTATCCTTAGTAGTTGTAGAGTCTACGGTGGCTTCATAAATGAGGGTCTCGGACATGTAAGCTCCATTTAGTGGGCAAAAAATTTTATCCCTGCATGAACAGCTGGTTTCATTTTGTGGTTTTTTTGTGGCTCAGTGGTTAGAGCATTGAGCTTATGATTGTGAGGTTGTGAGTTCGATTCCCAGACAGGGCTGTGTATTGTGTTCTTGAGCAAGACACTTTATTTCACGTTGCTCCAGTTAACTCAGCTGTAGAAATGAGTTGCGACATCACTGGTGCCAATCTGTATAAGCCTTTGCCTTTCCTTTGGATAACATCAGTGGTATGAAGAGAGGAGGCTGGTATGCATGGGCACGTTTTTTTGCTGGCTCAAGCCAAATCCTAGGCAAATTGAGAGTAATCTATTTATGTTGTGTGTTGTGTGCGATTATGTTTTTAAATTAGAAGTTGAGCTAAAACTGATTTTTAAGTTAAGTCTATTGAAGAGCTTTCTGTAACTATTATTGACTGGAAAATGTCTATCTATAAGTGCTAAGAAATACTTATCTATATTAAAGATCACTTACATAGGTGATCTTTAATATTAAAGGCCATCATTATATTTTGACAATCTTTATTTTTTGTTAGAAAGCTGACACATCTATTTCTTTATTCAAGCTCATTTTGTGCTTTTTAAAGTATTTATAAATCGTTCTTTGCTATTTTTGTTTAGAGAGGGATAAGTCGGAAATTTGTACAGTTTTGAAATATGAGTTCTTTCTTGGAAATACAGCATCACAGACAGCTCAGAAAATTAATTAATGAAGTATTTCATTCTAATGTTATTACACAGCAGACAATATCAAATTGGTTTTCAAAACTTTGTTCTAGTAACTTTGACCTCACAAATGAGCAATGCGGTTGATCAAAAACAGAGGTGGATAATGACGAACTGAAAGCCACCATCAAGTCAGATCCATCTCAAAGTGCCATTGAATTATCACTGTTGTATGGTGTTAGCAAACAAACAATATTAACTCACCTAGTTCAAATCGGTAAAGTGAAAAAGTTGGATAAGTGGGTTCCACATGAATTCAATGAAAATCAGAAACAGTAATGTTTTGAAGCTTGCATTATGCTACTTTCTCGTCACAAAATAAATAATTTTGAATCGAATTGTAACATGTAATAAGAAATGGATCCAATACAACAACCATAAATGCCAGCACAATGGTTGGACAAAGACGAGCCACCAAAACACAGTCCAAAAAGCAAAATTCATCAAAAGAAGCTGATGGTGTGTGTTTGGTGGTCTGGTGCAGGTGTGATCTATTATGATTTCATTAAAACCTGGTTCATCAATCACAGATGAAGTATACTGCAGCCAGCTGGACCAAATGATGCAGAAATTTACAAAAGGCAACCTAGATTAGTCAACAGATCTACTCCTATTTTATTGCAAGACAACGCCAGACCAATCATCGCAAAAATGACATTGGCAAAACTACAGGAGTTGGAGTTGGAAGTTTTCCATCACCCACCATACTCACCTGATCTTACCCCCACTGATTACCACTTCTTCCAGAATTTGGATAACTTTTTGATAAGAAAAAAATTTAATCTTGACGAAGCTGTAAAATAGGCCTTCTAAGATTTTATTGACTCTAGATTGCCAAGCTTTTACAGTTCAGGGCTGGACAAGCTACCGCCGAAATGGCAAAAGTGTATTGACAATATGGGTGCATACTTTGATGAATAAAATTATTCCTTGTATTTATAAAACATTAGCAAACTTTTTTTCTACAAATTTCATACTTAATGACCTAATATATATATATATATATATATATATATATATATATATATATATATATATATATATATAGAGAGAGAGAGAGAGAGAGAGAGAGAGAGAGAGAGATATAAAACACACACACACACACATATATATATATATATATATATATATATAGGAATCTTGCAGGCGTGAAGTGGATTCGATCCACTATACCCAAATTTGAATTAACACTGCGTCAGAACTTTTCCCGCGGTGGAACAACAGTTTTGATCTGACAGCAGTTAGATATGTCCCAGACACCTTTAGCTAGGCCGAAGCGATGTCTCCACCACTTGACCCTTTCTGACCTCTTCTACTCCATCAAATCTAGAATAGAGATAACAAGACCGCCAGCTAAATCCTTTGTTCTCACTATCCTTCTAGATAGCTATAAAAACAGGAGACCCCAAGCAAAGTTTCTTTTTAGTCACCAGTCGGTGACGACTCAACAACTTAGTCACCAGTCAGTGACGATTGGATATCTAGAGCCATGGACACAAGCAGGCAGCCCCTAAAAGACAAACGGCCAGAGGGAGAAAAAAGTTTACTGTCAGCCACTGTGAGACAACGTCGCACACCTTACAACTAATACAAGCTCGCATCCTTTTCTCTTTAACACTACCATCACTCTCTCTACATAAATACTACTATGAGAAAGTGTACATACATATACAGGCCAAAATTAACTTTCTTTTCCTTGCATGTTTTAAGAACTGCATTATATGATTACACTAACCTACTCACCTACCCATCGTGGTATGGCAACTACTAGTGTAACGGTAAAATAAATATTTTCCTAAAAACTTCATGAATTGTTCATCTTGCGCATCCTGCAGCACATCGCTACAAACTAACAATTATCGTAACAATTGGTAATCTCTGACTAACTAACATCATAACAGTTACATATATATATATATTTTTTTTTTTTTGTTTTTTTTTGTTTGTGGCAGATGTTCAGGTGCAATAAAGACTGTAAACAAACAGGAAACGACTTCTATCTCATTCCAGGGTAAAAAAATTAGAGGTAGTCGATAGCTTCCGCTATCTGGGCGACCAAGTTAGTAGTGGGGGTGGGTGCGCTGAAAGTGTAGCTGCCAGAATAAGAATAGCCTGGGCAAAGTTTAGAGAGCTCTTACCCCTGCTGGCGACAAAGGACTCTCACTCAGAGTAAAAGGCAGACTGTATGACGCATGCGTACGAACAGCCATGCTACATGGCAGTGAAACATGGGCTGTAACTGCTGAGGACATACGTAAGCTCGCAAGGAATGAAGCCAGTATGCTCCGTTGGATGTGTAATGTCAATGTGAATACCCGTCAGAGTGTAAGTATTTTGAGAGAAAAGCTGAACATTAGAAGCATCAGTTGTGGCGTGCAAGAGAGACGATTGCGCTGGTATGGACATGTGGTGAGAATGGATGAGGATAGCTGCGTGAAAAAGTGCCACACCCTAACAGTTGAGGGAACCCGTGGAAGAGGTAGGCCCAGGAAGACCTGGGCTGAGGTGGTGAGGCAAGACCTTCGTACATTGGGCCTCACCGAGGCGATGACTACTGACCGAGACCTTTGGAAATGTGCTGTGCGTGAGAAGACCCGGCAAGCCAAGTAAGATCGTTGCCAGTACCGCCTGACTGGCTCCCGTAGGATTTTCGAGCGAGATCGTTGTCAGTGCCCCTGGACTGGCTTGTGTGGGTGGCACATAAAAGACACCATTTCGAGCGTGGCCGTTTTCGTGCGGGTGACACGTAAAAGCACCTACTACACTCTCTGAGTGGTTGGCGTTAGGAAGGGCATCCAGCTGTAGAAACTCTGCCAAATTAGACTGGAGCCTGGTGTTGCCATCCGGTTTCACCAGTCCTCAGTCAAATCGTCCAACCCATGCTAGCATGGAAAGCGGACGTTAAACGATGATGATGATGATGATGATATATATATAGATAGATAGATAAAACACAGACCCCTTCAGGTAGATGGCCCTGCTCAATATGTAGAAAAGGTGTCAGTAGTAACTCTATAAGATGTACCCAGTGCAAGCTATGGACACATAAGAGGTGCAGCAATATCAAAGGCAGGTTAACTAGGAAGTTAGTTTTTGTATGTGGCAGATGTTCAGGTGCAATAAATACTGTAAACAAGCAGGAAACAACTTCTGTCTCATTCCAGGGAGAAAAACTAGAGGTAGTTGATAGCTTCTGCTATCTGGGTGACCAAGTTAGTAGTGGGGGTGGGTGCGCTGAAAGTGTAGCTGCTAGGATAAAGGCAGACTGTATGACGCATGTGTACGAACAGCCATGCTACATGGAAGTGAAACATGGGCCATGACTGCTCAGGACATGCGTAAGCTCGCAAGGAATGAAGCCAGTATGCTCCGATGGATGAGTAATGTCAGTGTGCATACCCGGCAGAGTGTAAGTATCTTGAGAGAAAAGTTGAACATAAGAAGCATCAGTTGTGGTGTGCAAGAGAGACGATTGTGCTGGTATGGACATGTGGCGAGAATGGACGAGGATAGCTGCGTGAAAAAGTGCCACTCCCTAACAGTTGAGGGAACCCGTGGAAGAGGTAGGCACAGGAAGACCTGGGCTGAGGTGGTGAGGCAAGACCTTCGAACATTGGGCCTCACCGAGGTGATGACTACTGACCAAGACCTTTGGAAATATGCTGTGCGTGAGAAGACCCGGCAGGCCAAGTGAGACCTAAATCCAAGGCCTCTGCTAGGGGTGTAGCCAGCCCACTTATGCATACCTTTTCTTCATTGAATACTAAACTCTGCTTGCGAAGACCTGTTGAGGCAAGTGAAATCGAAACCAAACTAAATTCAACGACTGGCACCCATGCCAACGTCGTCTCTTTCATTGGACACAAAACTCAGCTTGCAAAGACCTGTTGGGGCAAGCGAAAGTGTTACTAATCCTTTGTAGTCTATTCCACTGTTTGTTACGGTATCTAGGTTGTGTTCCATTTGTATCTTTGACAACAATCTCCTCAAATTTCTTGTTAGCTCCTCTGTATACCCGGATTCTATCTTTCTGGCTGTATCCCGAAAATTGCATGCGATGCATGAAGTCTTGAATATGTTTTTGCCCCTCCCATGGACCGCACAGGGGGGATATGTTTTTCATTATTCTAACCAAATCGTATGATATGACCCGAATCTATCCAACGGATTTACCTTTCAACAAAAGAGTATGCATCTCGCCATACACAGATGATAAAACAGAAGCCATGATCTCTTTAGCTAGAAGCAGACTCAAGAAAACATTAACACGTTATATAGCAACTGCACCAACACAAAACGAAGCAGAGGCCCACCAACTCGGTACAGTAGCTGCAATGGGCATACGAAAACTAAAACATAGAGTTAGAAACAATGAAATAGTATGCCTCCCTACAGACAAATCAGGCAGGATATCGGTAGACAGCCTGCAAAACTACACCCATACAATGCAAAAACATATAGAAGATATGAGAGAAGTTACACCGCAAGAATATGAAAAAGTAGAGAAAATTCTCAATGCACACATGGGAATGTGGTGTAACATACTCCAACCTAAGAGACGCACAGCACAGAACTTTGCATCATCCAACAACGACATTCCTACACTCTATGGGTTACGAAAAGACCATAAACCCATTGCAGACCCTATCATGGGCCCACCATGTCGACCGATTTGTGGTGCCAATATTGCCAGCAATTATAGGCTGTCATTCTTCCTCTCACAGATATTAAGACCACACATCGAGATGTCTCCTGATGTTTGTGAAAGCACTGAGGACCTCCTCAGCAGAGTCAATGAATGTAACTGCTCCCATGACCTGACAGATTGTATTATAGGCAGTATGGATGTAGTATCTCTCTATCCATCCATTGACATTGACTTTGCCGTAGAGAGATGTGTTGAAATTATTTCGGTAAGTGAAGTAACCTTCCGTGAAGTGAACACGAGGGAACTAGGCCTCCTCCTAAAGCTCGTTTATAATAATGAATACTTAGATCACCACGACCTAACTAGATTCTGCCCCACCAGGTCAGGACGAGGTAGACCACATACGATCACATCAGCTGCTAGAAAAACCACCGCAGAGCGTTGGAAGGGATGGAATACACCCACCCACGACCCAGAGGATAATATCCAAACACGAAAAATGGTTGCACATGCTGTAGGTGCAAGTCTGAAGACCACCCTGCAGAACCATATAGTTAAATTCAATGAAAAACTATACATGCAGGTCCAGGGAGCGGTTATTGGTGTCAGTGTGGCCGGAGACGTGGCAAGCCTATTCATGACCTGGTGGGACAAAAAGCTGAAAACAACTCTAGAAGAACACTCAATAACACTCAAACTATACGGGAGATATGTGGATGACATTAACATCGTAGTCAAAACACCATCAAACATTCAGACTGAAGAGAACGAGAAGATCGTGATGGAAAACATCCAGAATATAGCTAATACAATACACCAGAGCATCAAAGTAACAATAGATTACCCAACAAGACACCTAAACATGAGACTCCCAGTACTTGACACAGAACTTTGGCTAGAAACAATTAATGACAAAGTTCAAATCCTCCACTCACATTATATGAAACCTATATCTTCAAAGTATGTTATCCATAAGAATTCGGCTCTATCACACAGTGTGAAAATCAATATATTAGTAGCCGATTTGGTTAGAATAATGAAAAACATATCCCCCCTGTGCGGTCCATGGGAGGGGCAAAAACATATTCAAGACTTCATGCATCGCATGCAATTTTCGGGATACAGCCAGAAAGATAGAATCCGGGTATACAGAGGAGCTAACAAGAAATTTGAGGAGATTGTTGTCAAAGATACAAATGGAACACAACCTAGATACCGTAACAAACAGTGGAATAGACTACAAAGGATTAGTAACAAAACAAACAAAAAGACCACGTGGTACAATACCGACAAGTTCCAGGGAGTAATGTTTGTGGACGCCACGCCACACGGAGAACTGGCCCGTAGATTTCGAAAAATCCTCAAAAGTACCAAGTTGAGGATAAATGTTATAGAAAAACCAGGGAGATCAATTAGATCAATAATATGTAAAACATATCCCTTCAGAAGAACAAGGTGTGTTGAGGAGAGTTGCATTGTGTGCAAAAATAGTCCTGGTGCCAACTGCAAAGCCAGAAATGTAGTCTACAAAATAAGCTGTATGGATGGTGAGTGTAAAAACAGAAACACCACATACATAGGTGAGACGGCAAGAAGTTTGGCTGAGCGTGTAAACGAACATTGGAGGGACTATAATAATCAAAAACAAACCTCGGTGCTCTACCAGCATGCCAAAGAACAACATGGTGGTGTACTGGACAGAATTAACATAGAAATCCTGTCTAGACACCCCGGTGACGCATCTTTGCGACAAATACAGGAGTCGGTCCTCATAACTGAAACGCAACCAATTTTAAACACCAAATACACGTAGATGAGGGCCTTACAATTGCCCGTGGTTGCATGTGTTGTTCACACATATGATGCGGAATATGAACGTAAATAAATTAATTAAAAAGTCTCTATCTGATCTGATATAAACGAAATTGTTACAAACACACATATGGACGCACATACTTACATATAAGCACGAACACATAAGTGCGTGCACACATATGAGCGTGCACACATACGAGCTTGCACACACTCACATGCTCATACCAAACAGTTTCGAAACAACGCCAAAACAACGCCAGATCATATATTCAAAATAAATGGAAGTGGAGAGACAAGTTACTGAAGAGATTGCAAGAGTGCAATGAAATAATTTAACAAAAAACTATATAAATTAATAAAGGACTGAACCAGTGCGTGTGTTTATTACCGGCATAATGCCTCTCCCAAGGTTTAATTGTATTTCTTTCAACACACGTATCCACATCAAGAATCTTGCACACGAAATACACATACGAAATATATATATATAAATAAAAATCTTTAGTTAAATATGTTCAATGAGAATATTATATACTGAGTTTATATTGAGTGCTCTTTTGTATCAAAGTATTAATACTATTAAAGTATTTATGTATTTAATACGAGCGATTATATATATTTTATATAATATATTATTATTAATATCAGGAAATCAATATTAGAAAATTCATCAGAAAGATATATACGTGTGTAAAATAATTGTTGTATTAAAAATATAAACATATCTAAATAGATATAAGTATAAATATATAATAATAAATACAACAGTTTAAAATTTTCGAATTAAGTTTATAAAGCATCTTACGATCGTTTCGCAGAAGTGCTGTCCCTATAATGGAATCCTATATTGATAAGCATTTGTAGACAACACTTCTGCTATTCTGGGTTTTTTTTTTTTTGTGATATCAAAATATAAGGTGATACTTACAAATAGACAGATAGATAAATTAATTAGAATTATTTGACTATACACACATTTACATGACATAAATTATACATTAAATAAATATTGAATAGATATTCTTGGAATTAGAACCTGTGCACATCTAATCTATAGCAAATGGACAGTTATAATAGCATTAAATTTAAAAATCTAAAAATTTTAATTATACAAATAAAAATATAAAAGAAATACTTTGACCAATTTATGATTTTATAATTTCACATATTATTTTATCTTATATTATTCAAGTTTATGAATTATATTTGGAATTTCAAGATTCTCATACTAAAGTGTACTTACCAAAAATCAAATTTATATTTATATTTCAAACAAACACCATTTTCCCATATTACTTCATATTTTAAAAGATTATGATTCATTAAATTATACAAATTTCACATTTGATATTTCTGAGGAGCAGAAGAGCTATCTAAAAATGCTTATCAATATAGGTTTCCATTATTCTATATTATCTAAGTCTATGAACTATATGTGGAATATAGGACAATATAATGAATTTTGCACATAACTATTATGGATTATTACAGAAGACTTACCAAGGAAGCATGTATGGATTTAAAGACTCTCATACTAAAGTGTACTTACCAAAATCAAAAGTAGTAATTTTAAAATTTTCATTTATATTTCAAACACCATTTTCTCATATTACTTCATATTTTTAAAAAAACTACCATTCGATAAATTATACAAATTTCACATTTGATATCTCTGAAGAGCAGAAGAGTTGTCTATAAATGCTAATCAATATAGGATTCCATTATAGGGAGAGTACATCTGCGAAACGATCATAAGATGCTTTATAAACTTGTATATGTATATGTATATGTATATGCACATACATATATGTATATATATGTGTATATACATATATATATATATGTGCATATACATATACATATATGTGTATATACATATATGTGTATATACATATATATATATATATATATATATATATATATATATATATATATATATATATATATATATATATATGTATATACATATATATATGTGTATATATATATATGTGTATATACATAATAATAATATAGATTTAATCAAAAGATTAAATGTGGTACATAAAATGTTTGTGGCACCAGAATTTGGTAGGGTAAAAACCAAAACCAAAATCAAGAGATTTGGTGAAGAAAATTTGAAGAAAAGCAACAAAAAATGTATTAGGTTATAGCAGTACGTACGTTTCGTACAAACTTCATTTATTTATGTAGTGAGAACACCACATAAGATGTGCAATGAAAATGTACTCTTCAGCTGCATAATGGAAGTTCATTTCAGAAAGTCTGTTGATTAACAGCCCAGTCAAGATGGCATTTTCTTCATCTCCTACTCTTGTATTTGCACACATTTACAAAATGACTTTCTGAAATGAACTTCCATTATGCAGCTGAGGAGTACATTTTCATTGCACATCTTATATGGTGTTCTCACTACATAAATAAATGAAGTTTGTACGAAACGTACGTACTGCTATAACCTAATACATTTTTGTTGCTTTTCTTCAAATATGTATATACATATATATATGTGTATATACATATATATATATATGTGTGTATATAATATAAATATATAGTTTTAGAGAAAAGAACCAAGGTTCATGAACTCATCGGTGAAAATCCACAGTCACATATAGAAAATTAATAAGTAAAAGCACAATAAATAAGTATAATATAATACAAAGTAAATATCATAAGATAAGGATAATAAAACGACTACACATGTTTCATAACTAAATTTTCAAATAGAAAAAATATTTAAATCGATTAAAACTATCGAAAATCAATTCTATTCAAAAATATAGCTAATCTTCAGGTCAAAATACAAAGATAATAATAATAAAAGAATGTATATATCAACCAACAATAAATAACAAATGAATGTATATAAAATACTTATTATACTAAGATAGAAAAATATTATTAAAAATATCAAAATTATAAACGTTCCATAATTAACTTTATGTTAATTATAATATAAACTAACAGAAATATTATATGCAAAAACTAATTTTAACGAATCTTTCGTTTAAAATACAATTTAAACGAAGTTTTAGGTTAGATTAATAAAGATAGAAGTAATATTTATCTAAATGATGCTATAGTTTAAACTAAAAGATTTTAGACTAAAACGTTTATTAAAAAGAAGTCTCATGAAAATATTGCGTAAAGAAAAAGAATAGAATAAATAGATATAAAAACATGAATGAAAATTTTATTATGAATGAAATATTAAACTTTATATAACTTAAATCATAATAAAACAATTAACTATATTGTAAACATTTAATTAAACTTTAAAATTTAAATAATTATAGATTCAAAAGAATAAGACTAAGAAACCATATATACTAACAGAAATATTATATGCAAATCTTATCTTGGTTCTTTTCTCTAAAACTATATATTTATATTTTATACTGTTAACTTAATTTAATTTTAATTTTTATAAATTGAATTGAATTGAGTTTCTACCTGTAAATTTGGATTTTTATCCCTAATATTATTGTTATATGTGTATATACATATATATGTATATGTATATACATATATATATATATATATGTATATACATATATATATATAAATATATGTATACATATATACATGTATATACATATATATGTATATATATACATATATATGTATATACATATATATGTATATATACATATATATGTATATACATATGTATGTATATACATATATATGTATGTATATACATATATATCTATATATATACATATATATGTATATGTATATATATACATATACATGTATATATATGTATGTATATACATATATGTGTATGTACATACATATAGATGTATGTATATACGTATACATGCATGTATATACATATATATGTATAAAAAAATAAAAAAAAGCAACATAGATTTTTAAAGATGACTGCAGTACGCACGTTTCATTCTACTCCATTTATTTAAGTAATGCGAGCATTACACTAAATGCAATATGTAGAGCAATCTTCAGCTGCACAAAAATGTAGAAAATTACAGTAGAATAGACATATTATAATTGTGGCAACATTTATATTCCAAGTGGGAAGAAGAATACATAAAAATTCATCTTGACATAACCAAGGCTAGCAGGCTAGTAATTAATTCTAGGTAGAATTCTAAATATCTGTGATTTTATTGTCTCTTATCTTGTGGTTATAGTATAAGAGACAATCACTTCTAAGGAAAGGGAAGGTGTAAGCATTATACATGGATATGGTTATAAAGGTTTCTCTGGTCAGAGTGGCAACACTATTTTAGGTTGGGTTTTTTTTACTGCTATCATAATGTTGGGGAATTAAACCTTAAGCTTTCAGGTCAACAGGGCTTTTTCTTTAGTCTGAATAAAGCACCAGTATTGTTTTACATATACTAAGTATGGAAAATTTATAGATATCAATATTAGCTTAATTAATATGTTAATAATAAAAATGTAATTAGTTTATACAAAAACCCTGAAGTAGTGTCAATTTTGAATTCAAAAGCTATAGATAAGGTGTGAAGTTTAAGACTATTATATATATTGGACTCAGGAAACTATTTTGAATTATTTTAAAAATTATTTTAAAATTTAAGCTAATATATATAATACTATTTGAAAGACACATAAGAGATAAGCTTTATTTTTGCTGCATGAATTGAATGACAACCCCAAAAAACGCTGTTTTGAAGTGTCATCTTCCTCTCTTTTACGCAACAAGAACGACCCGTTTCTTGACTGGATTATGACTTGCGATGAAAAGTAGATTCTTTATGACAACCAGCGATGCTCAGCTCAGTGGTTGGATTCCAATGAAGCTCCATGGCACTTCCTGAAGCCAAAGTTGCACCAAAAAAAGGTCATGGTGACTGTTTGGTGGTTTGCGGCTGGTCTCATCCATCACAGCTTTTTGGATCCACTGTCAGCAAATGGATGAAATGCATAAGAAACTCTGACAACAACAGCCAGCATTGGTCAATAGAAAAGACTAATTCTTCTCTATGACAATGCTTGGCTGCACGTCGCACAACTGACCCTGCAGAAGTTGAATGAATTGGGCTATGAAACTCTGCCTCATTCACCATACTCACCAGACCTCTTGCCTACAAACTACTACTTTTCCAAGCATCTTGACAACTTCCTGCATGAGAAATGCTTCAAAAACCAAGATGATGCCAAACATGCCTTCAATGACTTCATCACCACCAGAACGTCGGATTTTTACACTACTGGCATAAATAAACTTGTTTCGCATTGGCAAAAGTGTGCTGATTCTGATGGTGTTTATTTCGATTAATAAAGTTTCGTTTGAGCTGAGATATGTGCATCTGAATTTAAAGGTTAAAAACTGCAAGAACTTTCTTGACAACCTGATACATACACACACACACACACACACACACACACACACATATATATATATATATATATGGCAATAAGAAAATGGAGAGGATCAAGAAGTGGTATTCATCATCTTTTAGACATTATATTATGTCTATATATTTAAAAAAAAACAATTATAACAATATACATACATGTATAACATATGCTTTACATATATAAAAATATCAGTAATTATTAAAATATATAACATAGAACATAGAAAGTAGAATAGTTTCTTACAGCTGTTTCAGCCAAGATGTCATAGTACCCCACTTTATTTCCATCCCGTCAGTGAACTGAAGTATTTGGTAGATACAGATGTTTTCGATCTAGTTTGGATTATTTGCCATCAAATTCGAATTCTTTGCCATCAAATTTGAATTCTTTGCAATCAAATTTGATGGCAAAGAATCCAAACTAGATCGAAAACATCTATAAAACTAAGGTACTTGGGTGTGCCTCTGGGCTTCATCAGAGAGTTTAGAAAGTTCATAAGTTTAAGATATAAATATAATTACATATATATATATATATATATAAATATACATAGATACATATCTATACATTTATATATATATATGTATATGCATACAAAGGAATCAATTATTATTATTATTATTATTATTAGGTGTATTATATTATTCTTATTAGATAAAGTATAAACAAAGGAAAGAGAAACTTATCAAAAGAGAAATAATAGTGGAATTTAAATAATTAATATACATATATATATATACATATATATGTATACAGTTTTAGATTTTGATTCAAAAATTGAATATGGTACTTATGTTTAGGCACCAGAATATAGTATGGTATGGTATTATATAAAAACCATTCCAAAAACTAGGTGATCAAAAAATCAAAATAAGCAACAAGGATTTTAAAGATGGTTGCAGTATGCACGTTTCATGCTACTCCATTTATTTAAGTAATGTGAGCATTACATTAAATGCAATATGTAGAGCAATCTTCAGCTGCACGAAAATGCAGAAAATTACAGTAGAATAGACATATTATAATTGTGGCAACATTTCAAATCCAAGTGGGAGGAAGAATACATAAAAATCCATCTTGACATAGCCAAGTCTATCAGGCTAGTAATTGGTTCTAGGCAAAAATTCTAACTGTCTCTGATTTTATTGTCTCTTATCTAGTAGTTATAGTATAAGGGACAATCACTTCTAAGGAAAGGGAAGGTGTAAGCATTATGCATGGACATGGCTATAAAGGATATGGTTATAAAGGTTTCTCTGGTCAGAGTGGTAACACTCTTATAGGTTGGGTTTTTTTTACTACTATCAAAATGTTGAGGAATTAAACCCTAGGTATATAGGTCAAACAGGGCTTTTTCTTTAGTCTGAATAGAGCATCAGTATTGTTTTACAGACATCAATATTAGTTTAAACAATATTTTAACAATAAGAGGTATGTTAATAACAATAAAATGAAATGTCCTCGTTAAGAGATTTAACATTGAAATGTAGTTAGTTTATACAAAAATCATGAAATGATGCTCTACTCGCACTTTTAAATTTTTTAAAAAGTAGTTTATTAAGTAGTTAAAATTATCAAAATATAGTATTTTAACTTCTACCATGGTCATCTAGGGCTATTAATTAGCACATATTATAAATTGGAAATTGAACCTTTATAACATATATTCCTGATCTCTCACCTTATTATTTAATCTACTTGTGATAAATAAGATTTCATCTTTACTCCATAGAAGATATTTTTTCACACCACTTCTGCTAATGCTGTTAGTTTCTCAATATGTATCTTAACCCTATATAGCTTATAAGAATTGGAAATTTTCATAAGTTTTTACCTTATTTAATGCCTGATTTTAAAAGAATCATTATTATTTATTACATTATTCCAGGGCTTACAGCAATAGTGTCTTGTTTTTTTAAATTTTTAACTTAAATAAATCTAATCCTTATGCCCAAAATTAATCTAATCCTTATTCCATTAATATTCTTTAATTAGCCCATGTTAATCTTAAAACAAACTCATGACTAATGAAACTTTTAATCAATCATCATGTTCCTGTATTGAATGGCCTTGTTAATTTCCTAATATCATTTTTCTTTTTCTGTCCCTCAAACCTTAGTAAACCCATTATTATATAAATCGTTTACTAATTTTTTCACGTGCCAGGAAGGCAACGTTGGTAACGATCACATTCAAATGGTGCTATTTACATGCCACCGTCATGGAAGCCAGACAGCTGCTCTGGCAACGATCATGCTCGGATGGTGCTCCACTGGTACAGGTGCCATCACGATTTCACTTTCACTTGCCCCAACAGGTCTTCACAAGTGGAGTTTAGTGTCCAATGAAGGAATGGTACGCATAAATGGGCTGGCTACATCCCTAGCAGAGGCCTTGGATTTTGGTCTCACTTGGCTTGCCGGGTCTTCTCACGCACAGCACATTTCCAAAGGTCTCGGTCAGTAGTCATCGCCTCGGTGAGGCCCAATGTTCGAAGGTCTTGCCTCACCACCTCAGCCCAGGTCTTCCTGGGCCTGCCTCTTTCACAGGTTCCCTCAACCGCTAGGGTGTGGCACTTTTTCACACAGCTATCCTCATTCATTCTCGCCACATGACCATACCAGCACAATCGTCTCTCTTGCACACCACAACTGATGCTTCGTTGGTTCAACTTTTCCCTCAAGATACTTACACTCTGTCGGGTATGCACACTGACATTACTCATCCATCGGAGCATACTGGCTTCATTCCTTGCGAGCCTATGCATGTCCTCAGCAGTCACAGCCCATGTTTCACTTCCATGAAGCATGGCTGTTCGTACACATGCGTCATACAGTCTGCCTTTTACTCTGAGTGAGAGTCCCTTTGTCGCCAGCAGAGGTAAGAGCTCTCTAAACTTTGCCCAGGCTATTCTTATTCTAGCAGCTACACTTTCAGTGCACCCTCCCCCACTACTAACTTGGTCACCCAGATAGCGGAAGCTATCAACTACGTCTATTTTTTCTCCCTGGAATGTGACAGAAGTTGTTTTCTGCACATTTTCAGTGTTTATAGCTCCTGAACATCTGCCACATATAAAAACTAACTTCCTAGTTAACCTGCCTTTGATATTGCTGCACTTCTTATGTGTCCATAGCTTATACATACATACACACACACACACATATATATATATATATATATATATATATATATATACAAAGATATAATTATATACATATACTTATATATGAAGGCGCAGGGCTCAGTGGTTAGTGCATTGAGCTTACAATTGTGCGTGTTGTGTTCTTGAGCAAGACACTTTATTTCACGTTGCTCCAGTTAACTCAGCTGTAGAAATGAGTTGCGACATCACTGGTGCCAAACTGTATAAGCCTTTGCCTTTCCCTTGGATAACATCAGTGGTTTGGAGAGAGGAGGGTGGCATGCATGGGCACATTTTTTTGCTGGCTCAAGCCAAATCCTAGGCAAATTGAAAGAAGTCTATTTATGTTGGGGGCACGGAATTTTGAGGAAAAAATTAGAAGAAAAAGCATCCTAAGTCAAAGATAGCACACATCAAATTTGGTGAAATTCGATTGAAAATTGTAGGAGTAGAAGTGGTTCACACAGCACACACACACAGACAGACAACTTGCCTTTTATTATATAAGATCAAATGCATACCGTTGCATAGACGTGGTTGGTTCAAATCCTAGGTGAATTGAGAGTAGTCTATTTATGTTGGGGGCACGGAATTTTGAGGAAAAAATTATAAGCAAAAGTGTCCTAAGTCAAAGAGAGCACACATGTCGAATTTGGTGAAATTCAGTTGAAAATTGTAGGAGTAGAAGTGGTTCACACAACACACAGACAGACAACTTGCCTTTTAATATATAAGATAGATAGATGTATGGTATTTTCCCTCAGCCATATTGTTGGTATTCATATTTATCTTCAACATTATAAAGGGTCAATCACTGTTCATATCATGCTAGCAGTGTCGTATACTACCCTAATTAATCTCAGATAACATAACTAAATCCCTTAAAGACACCACAAATGCTATGCTTCAGAAAATCACAGATGATTTTGCATCCACAATATAGGCACAGCGTGGCTATGCAGTAAGTAGTTTGCTTACTAACTACATGGTTTTGGGTTCAGTTCCGCTGCATGACACCTCAGATAAATGTTTTCTACTATAGCCCAGCGTCAACCAAAGCCATGTGAGCAGATTTGATAGATAGAAACTGAAAGGAGCCTGTTGTATGTATATATATGTGTGTGTATGTATGTACACATACATATATATGACAGGTTATTTCAGCCATGTAACCACACACATGCTTTTCTTGGGCTATTTTCCTCCTTCTCTCTAGACCTTTCCTCTCCTCTTTTTGATGAAGAACTATGCTTGAAACATTACCTCCCCATTCTTTTTTCCTGTCTTAAATTGATTGTCAACCTAATACATTCTGTGTATGTCCTTTTGACATTTGATTTGTTTTAATTTTTGATTTGCCTATATATATATATGTGTGTGTGTGTTAATGTTTGTATCTCCTTGTCTTGACAGCTGTCATTGTTGTAAATGAATATCATTCATTTTCAATACCCCGAGAAAACATGTATGGCCATGGGAAAATATCACTTTGCTTGAAAACGTGTGACACTTGGTAATAGGAAGGGCATCCAGCCATTGAAGATCTGCCTCAAAAAATTCATGACTCATACAAGCATGGAAAAATTGACATTAAAGTGATAATGATGATGATGAAGAATAGTAGCAGTATGGGGTAGTGTTGCCACTATTCATATGCATCTTTTAGACTACATAAAAAAAAGACACCCAACTTGAGTATCAGTAGTCATCACAGTCATGGTTCAACACCTGGGAAACATGCTCTGTCTTTTCTACAGCTATCACAGTGTCCACTGCTTCTTGGAGCTGGCTGGTCTTATATCAGTTCTACTCATATCTGACTTCCTTGCAACATCCTCCTAAGTGTATTCACCCATATGAAGCCTCCACCACACTGAAGACTATTTCTAGTATTTCTCCCCAGAACGTCGACTCTGGAATTTCTTCTTTCCCTGTCTGTGGTCTTCAGGCAGTTGTTGACTTGCAGTTCTTCAAAAAGAATATCAACAGCATTAGCTTCAAAGAACTTTCAAAAACCAGTGACAAAGCTCTTCTACCAGACCAAACCTTAATGTGTTTGTGTGTGTGTCTCTCTCTCTCTCTCTCTCTCTATATATATATATATATAGAGAGAGAGGTGGGGGAGGCTTATCAGTCTGAGTGACGAAATAAATTTCTGTAGGTTTCGGATTCAGACTTAGTGGGGTGAAACTGATGGTTTACCGTTTCTACTAAAATCTCAATTCTAAAGGGAAGGAATATTAGGCAAACGGATTTATCTAGTGCTCATTAAATCAAGCATCGAAGAATAAAGCATGATACAGTAGAAAAAGGCAAAACTGGGTTTCATTTGTCTGGCGCTTCATTGTTTTCTCGTGACAAAGACTTATAATTTAAAAAGGAATCGGGTAACATCCTATTTTCGCATCGTAGCGTAACATCATACAATGGGAATAAATATTTCGTTATTGAATATTTGTGTGTGTGTGTGTAAACATGCATGTAATGTAAACATGTTTACTTTCATTTTTTACGTAGTGAAAATAGGATATAACTGATTATTCAATCAACCACAATGAATTTCTGGTGAATGATTTATTGACTTTGGAATAATTGAAAATAAGAAGACGGTAATTTTTTTGGTATTTGTTGATACAGTTAAAGAGACAGACGAAACCAAAGAATCTAAGTTCGAATGTCGTATGATTGGAAGAGGTCGATGAAGATATGACCTCAAAACCATTTTCAAAGATAATAAACACCAAACATTTAATAGTCTTAGATAGCGCTGAATAAACAAGTAGGTTCGACCTGCAATTAGTAACCTTGGACTCTGCTACTGTTTTTCGAAAAATTTTCTAATGGCAATAACTGTTTTGGCTCTATACCATTTCTGCTACTACAATTTCTCTGCTAATAATACAAATAATAATAATAACTTCTAAGATTTGCAAACAACGATAGAAAATTAAGGGTGGTGAGAGAGACATGGTCTATTATATGGAACTGTTATGTTATTAATAATAATAATTATCTAATCTCTCGTAAGTTGCAAATCGTCGAGACATCGGAAGTAGGTTTCGTTCCGGAAGTCGGTTTCGTGCAGGAAGTTACATCAGACGTCTCTTTCTTTTTCACCATCTCTTTCTTCATGCCCTCCCCTCCTCTTGCCTCCACCACCGTACTCATACACTGTGACCTGCTGCTGTTGCTGCTGACATCAGTATATCGCGAAAGAAAGAGGAAAAATGTTATTAAACCTTCGATATAAATCCTAAAGTGCATTGACACTAATTACCAAATACATCGATACCCAAATATTACATTGGAACGTCCTACCAACCTGGTTAGTAGCTTGTATTAACAATATTCTACCGCACACTTACTAACACTGTCCTTTCAGTTATATATGTACATACATAAATTCATTTTCTTTTCAAATATACATATACATACATTATTTACTAATTTTTTTCTCTCCTCAAACACGTAATGTACATAGCTATGAGGGAGTGTATACACACACATGCAAATGTCTATGTACAAAATGTCTATAAAGATATGAATACGTAAATATCTGTTGTTTAGACTCTCTCCCATATCCCAGAAATCAACGATTAGATACTCCTACCGTGAACATCCAGTCGATTTAGGATACGTAGGAGTAATAAACCAGTGTCCTTTTCCTTTAGACAGCAGAGTGTTTATTTGAGGGAAATTTGGTTGCTGTTTCTCGCATGTCTAATGACTTCCTACATACATATATTTCGTATACAAATATGTATATGTATGTAAGCAAGAGTGAATGATATGTGTATTATGACAGATATACACACGTGTGCGTACATGTATACAGACGAGTGTGTACATAGATATACGATAGTGCACTTAACCATTTCTGCTATGCAGACATGCATAGGTGTGTGTGTGTTTATAAATAGAAATACCTATGTGTATTAAGTGTATGAATAACTGTCTTTTATATTTCTGTGTATATACACATATTCGTATGTATTTTTGCTTCTATACATACATATATTCGTGTGTATTTATGTATATATTCACATCCTTGCATTTATATATATCGGAGTACATGTGTTCATGTAAACATATATGTAAGCATGTATACAGTTGTGTTTGTGTGTGTATATATATGTGTGTGAGTGCATGTTTACACATTCGTGTTTTTATAAGCATGTATACACGTGTAGATATGTTGTTACTCTTGTGTATGAATACATATACTCCGTTTGTATATGTATACATATATACCCATTCTTATGTTGTATGCACACGTGTGTGTGTGTGTGTGTATGTATGTTTATGCATATTTGTATGCATATACACACACTAACTTATAGTCTGTCTACAATGTGTGTCTTTATAAAAATGTACTGTGTTGTAGTATTGAGAGTGAATTGATCTCATATGTGTTCCAGCTGTGGCCATCGATGTTATGGCCACATTCTTGGTCTACATTGATTCAACAAGACAGCTGTGAGTATTTGTATTAGCATCTGAGTTTGCTGAAATTCTTTGGACTCGTCCAAGCCATTGGAAGTTTCGCTGCACCAATATCTCGGTAAATGCAAGGGAATTTGAAGTCAGTTGCATCACTACACACACACAGAGCCATGTGTATATGTGTATGTATATGTATATATAAACATTTAATACATAAACACACACGTGTGTGTGTGTGTTGTAGTTAGGCAAGTAACTTAATTTGAGATCGTTTATTAAAACAAAACAAAAAAAACTCTCATAAACTGTCATATCCACATTGGTTTCATTTCGTAATTGCATTATTTATTTACAGTCAAAATCATCGGACATTATCGTCCTGACTACCGATACAATTCCAACACTATTACACTCACACATAATTAATTACATGCCAGTATACATTAAGAATATATGTATAGACGTATGTGTGTGCTTGTGCATCGATTTGTATATTTTTTTTACTGATTCTAGTAATTTAGACTGCGGTCATTCTGGGGCACTAGCTTTAGAAATTTAGTCAATTATATCGATCCGGTATTTTAGTGTGATACAAATTTTATCTAAGCGTATTCGTAGAACTACTATATTTTGGGACATAAAAGCGATATAAACTTGATGGAGCAGACCAACTATGATCGAAGACAATCCAGCTGTGACCGTTCCGGCTTTATCAGTGGGGTGTTTATATTATGCAATTTATCTTTCCCGTTTTTGAGACGATTATGTGTGTAGCTTTAGCTACCATTTTTTGCATCTGGTTCAACTTCCTAATCGTTGTTGCATTTTCTTTAATGACATATTTTATAAATAAATGTCTATTGATAATTCGTTGGAGACGTCGTAATAAAAGCTCACATATTTAAGAATGCACCGAACATGGAAGACTGTTCTGTGGTTCATATATCTGTCCAAGACAATGGAATTGTTTTAATTCCAACACACCGTCTTGCATCAACATAACTGACAAATCAGTACTGCTTTTCTGTATGTGTTCTCCTGGGTTTATCTCTCTCAATTTTATCATCAACGCAGAAAGAGGTTTTTGATTTAGGTACAATATTTTTATATCAAAATTTAGCATCCGTTGGGAAACCACGTATGTAGGAGTGTACCTATATGTTTGTGTGTGTATACATCTACCCGCATCTATCTACATTTAAATATATATGCATTTTATATATAACTAT
>NC_142944.1:23383223-23433223 GCF_046866305.1 Octopus bimaculoides | reverse complement strand
TATTTAGGTATGATTTCTATGACTGGATGTCCTCTTTATCACCAACCACTTAATAGCATGTAGTGGATGTTTTTTTTTTTTTTTGAACCCTCTGCTTTAGTGAAGTTGCCATGCAGCTCACAAGACTACAAAACTTGGATCGGCTTTATGGAAGAAGGAGGGATAAGCAGGTTCTTTTTGTAGAGGAGCTATATAGTTATATTTAGGAGAGGTAAATTTGATATAGACAGGAAAAGGAATGAAAGAGATTGTTTGTAAGAAAAGGAAAGGATGAAAAATCAAGAGTATTTAGAGAAGGTATGAAAGTTATAAAACTTTCATTGTACATGCAATGATAATATCAATACATTACTTACTTTGAGAAAAATATAGATAGATAGACACACACATACACACACACACACACACGTAGGTGAAAGAGATATGTAATGTATGCCAGATAGGAAGAGTGGTTCAAAATGTGGAGAAAGGAAATAAGACTGGGAAGTCAAGTGTGGCGGGGGAAGGTTAATATGATTATTTTGTATTTTTGTTGGGCGTCATATAAGCAAAATGGCAACACAGATGCAAAAGACTTGCCAAAATTAAGACAACTCATGGTTTGAAATGGTGTGAAAGCACATGAAAAAAGTGCAAGATTTGGCTGCTATTTCTAGAATGCCCTGCTACCACGTAACAGCAATTTGCAATAAAGGACCCAAAATACCTGTTACGTCGTAGCAGGGCATGCAAGAAATAGCAGCCAAATCTTCCTTTTCTGGAGCTAGAAGCTGTTTATGCATGATCTCGATGTCACATTTGTTGAAAGCATGTGAAATGCAAAAGAAAAAAAATCCCACGAAACAAAACTCCATTGCTGGGAAACTCAGACTTTCATGGAGACCCAACAGGTCACGGGTAGTCTAGTATATATATATATATATATATATATATATATACTAGCAGTATAGCCCGGGATTAGGCTAGGATTATTAAGTGATCAAGTGCTTTATTTCAAACCAAAATAAGTAATATCGACATCAGATTTGAGCGAAATCCGTTGAAATTGGTTTGGCTGAAAATGGTTTGCTGGCAATTTGATTGGGAAATCCCATAAGGAATCAGTTTATTGGTTATTTCCACTCATTGACTGTTTTTTTTTAAAGTTGCATTAGAGATCTGCATAGGAAAAGGTTGATCTGAAGGTTTGCATTGGGGATCATTGAGGAGTAACTTAGGAAAACTTACCAACAAATAACCAAAAAATAAGGGGCCTGTCCCTTCTAGGTTAACTCTAACCCTAACCATAAAACCCTAACCCTGACCCTAACACCAACCCTAATCCTAACCCTAACACTAACCTTAAACCTAAACCTAAAACCCCAACTCTAACACCCTAGTGGAAATCGTGCGGGTGTTAATCTGAAAAATTACCAAACCCTTTTTGTGGTCCGAAAAACGGGTTGGGGTGGGTGGAAGCCTTAGAAATTTTACCCATTTATATTGTGTAATTCACTGACAAATTGTTACATACCTCTTTGTTTCATTGTTGTGAAATATAAACAAAACTTTTTCGCTCCCAAAGTAGTATATGTGCATGTGTGTGAGAGTGAGAGGGGGAGGCAGATGAACAATTTAAAATAAGTATTTTAATTGTTGTGTGAGAAAGTATATATAATCTCATTATAAAATATAGTGTCTTTCAAAAACATCTTATATTTGAAACTATATCTCATGTTTAAGAAAAAAAAAGCATTTTACATTTTCATTTTTCATGAACGCTGACACTGTCTTCCTTATTCCCCTATCCCACTTTTTCTTTCATTAGACGCTTTCTGTCTCCCTCTCCCACTTTTTCTTTACTGTTTTTTTTGTTAGATGCTGGCAAACAATCTGTATCTCCCCCTCTCACAAACACACTATTTCTCTCTTTCCTTCACGCGCATACGCACACTTTGACTTTGCCATGTTAGCAAACTTCAAAATTAGTAAAAGTTATGGTTGAAAATCGATTTTTACAGCTATACGTAGGTGCCTCTGAGAGAAAAAGTTGACGAAAATGCAGATAGGGTCATGATGAATGTCCTCATAAAATTGGAGCGACATGCATGCTAATTTGTGGACGTGCATAAATTACATTCACATACACACACACATCCTGCCTTTTATATATACATATATATATATATATATATATATAAATATGTAAGCAAATGTATATGTATATATATGTGTGTATGTATGTATATGTATCATCATCATTCAACATCCTTCCATGGTGGCATGGGTTGGAAGGCTTGACAGTAGCTGGCTAGGCAGGAGCCTGTGCCATGCTTCTGTATCTTCTTTGGCATGGTTTTTATGGCTGGATGCCCTTCCTGACAATAGCCACTCCTGGACAAACTCAGATGGGCTGGACATGTTGCATGGTACACCAATAATCAGTTGTCCCATACAATTGTCAAGTGGTACCTGTGTAAGTGAAATTGACAACTTGGAAGGTTCTTCATTCAGATAATTTGACGATATAAAGAGAATAATGGGGACTACGTATTTCTCCTTCAAGGAATTTGCGATTTGTTTGTTTGCCTACTTATTAGGACTTTGATCTTTGCCAAATTGATTCTAAGGCCTTGGAACCAGATTTTGGTTCCACATCTGAAATTTCTTCTTAGTCCTGGTAGTGATTCAGTTATAAGAACAAGGTCATCAGCATAGAGAAGCTCCCAAGAGCAGCCAGTCTTAAATTCTTCTGTTATGGCCTGGAGGACTATGATGAATAAGGGAGTACTGAGAACCAATCTTTAGTGAACGCATGTGTGTGTATATATATATGTGTGTGTGTGTGTATGTATGTATGTGTATATATATATATATATATATATATATACACACACACACACATACATCTTATACATAAATGACAATTTCAGTCTGTCAATCTGTCTGTTACCATCTTGTTGCCTACACCAGTGAACCAATCTTGATGGAACTTTGTATACATGTTAAACTAACATCCAGTTCAATTATAGGCTATCTGTTATGCCTCAGGAGAAAACCATCAATGTTGGCTCTGTTATGCAAGACTTCTTTTAAATTACAGCACCTCGTTTTATTTGATTTTGTCATTGATTAACTGCCTGTCACCCTTAAATAGAGTAGATCTATGATCAAAGGTGTTATCGCGTTGATCATTCCTTTGCAGCAACTACCTTATGTAATGTACCCCTCTGCTTTGGAGGATGATAGAGTGTAATTTGAGGGAGAATTGGCTGCTATTTTCAAGATGTCAAATACATTATCTATCTAAATTCTTTCTTGAGGGATTTATATATGATGATTCAGGGTTGTATAGTTTGAGTAACTAACATATATTTTTCCTTTATTTCCCCCGAGGATCTGAAAGTGTAGTGTACGAGTAAAATTAGCTTATTGATTATGTTTTAGTTTTATTTTACTTTTTATCTTGTTTCAGTCACTGAACTGCAGCCATGCTGGGGCACTGATTTGAAGGGTTTTAGTCAAACAAATTGTTCCCAGTACTTTTTTTTCTTTTCAGTTTGACATTTATTCTTCCAGTCATTTATGCTGAACTATTAAGGTACTACTTAGGATATAAATAAACTAACAACGGTTGTGAAGCAGTGGTGGGGGAAAGGCAGGCACACACACACATGTATACACAGCCAGCTTCTTTCAGTTTCTGTCTACCACCAGATCCGCTCACAAGGTGTTGAGTGGTTGAGTGTTATTGTAAATGACACTTGCCCAAGGTATTATGCAGTGGGATTGAACCTGAAATCATGTGCTTGAGAGGCAAAAAGAAAAACATTTCATTTGGTTAAACAAAATTATTAATGATATTATATTTTGATAATAGTTACTTGAAAGCTATTAATTGTAAACCCAATGCAACCTTTATGAAAAATTACCAAACAAGATATGGCTTTTAAATAATTTTTTTAAAATTCTAGAACATTCAGTTAATTATCCAAAGTTAATTCATTCATATCATAATATTTTCATTTGTCTCCTCACCCAACCCCTAATTCAAATAATTTACAATATTTCAGTATTTTTGTTTTTATGTATTTTTTTCTATTTTATTCTGTATTTTTGCAATTAGAATCACAGCAATCTCCATTTCACCCTTTAGCATTTAAACTGGCCATATCAGGTCCTAATATTCTACATATTTTATGTTCAAACTGACTACATCTGGTCTCTCACACCTACCCTACAATATCATTCTAAGAATGAACAATTACATCATCGAAATCTTGAAGTATCAAGATAATACATGATTACTTTAAAACGCTGTGAATAAATAAGCATCACATTTGACAATAATCTGAATGCTGTGAAGAATTAAGGGAGAGTGTTCGATTATTCACTCTATTGAACCATTCCATGTCTTTTAGCACCAGTTTTTGAACCCCTTTTATTTATGGTGTCATTTATATAGGTGCAGATGTGATTGTGTGGTTGCTTCTCAACCATGTGGTCTTGGGTTTAATCCAACTGTGTGGCATTTTGGGCAAGTGTTCTCTATTATAGCTTAGAGCCAACCAATTCCTTGTGAGGGATTTGGTTGACAGAAACTGGAAAAAGTTTGTTGTATGTGTGTGGTGTGTGTACCTTTGTCTAGACATCTTGTGGTGGTTGTAAATGAGCATTACCATTCATACAAATGATGTTCATTTCCAGTCTTCTGAGAAAAATGTCCAGCCATGGGAAATAGGTGATGGTTGGAGACAGGAAGTGCATCTGGTCATAGAAAATCTGCTTTAGCAAATTGCAGTTGACCCCTGCAAGCATGGAAATGTGGAAGTTAAATGAATGACTTTGATGATGATGAAAGGCATACTTTGTGTGGCTTGAGAATTTTGCTTTGCAGTCACATGATTTTGGGTTTAATCCCACTGTGTGGAACCTCATGTTTTCTGCTATAGCCCTGGACCACTCAAAGACTTGTGAGTTAATTTGGTAGACAAAAACTGAAAGAATCTTGTCGTGTGTGTGTCCTTGTCTTGATATTGCATGATGGTTGTAAGCAAATTTCACTGTCCATTTCCAATCTACAGTGAAAACATGTCTGGCTGGCAATGAGGAAATATTACTCTGCTTGGAAACAGGTATGGGTTAGCAACAAGAAGGGTGTCCAGTTGTAGAAAAACTGCCTTAATGAATTTCGTCAAACTAATTTGAGTATGAAAAAAGTAGACACTAAAATGTAGACTTATTCTATAGTTCATTAAGCCTTTTGGTATTAACCTGCCCTCGTTCTAGGATACACACTCAGAGCAATAAATTGACCTAAATTGAAATCTAGCATAAAAATTTCATGTTAATCTATGTTCTAAACACATGCTTAATACTAACAATTATTTTATTAAATTCTCCATTATTTTCAAAATTAATTGAAACAAAGGTAGAGCATGTCAACAGAAATATTGTTACAAAAGAGTTAAAGTGATCTAAATTAAAACTTTCTATCAAAATTTCATGTTAAATGCTAAATTAATAATGACTAAGTTATTTTACTGAATTTGTCATCATTTTCAAAATTAATTGACACAAAGATTATATATTACAATAGAAATATGGTAACAAAAGGAATAAAATGATTAAAATCAATAACCTTCCATCAAATTTCAAGTTAAGGTGGTTTAATGCACAAGACACTTGCAAATAAATGTCTTTTATACAATCTCTCTGTGGTTAGAAAATAGGGGTATCATCTGGACCAAATTCAATCTAGTTTTGGGTCTCATCAACAACTGAGCATCCATCTTTGTAAGTGTTTGCAGAGACACTGTGTTGTGTTTGTGTACTTATGTAAATGTGTGTGTGTGTGTGTATATATATATAATATAACGTGAGAGAGTTAGGGGTTGGAGGTTCAACCCACTAAGGGATAGTATCTATCCAATATATATATATATGTGTGTGAGTGTGTGTGTGTGTGCATGCATGCAATGTTCTTGTCCCTCTTTCCCTCTCTCTCACACACATATACACTTATATGTACTTATATGAATGTATATTATGTCTATAATTTTTTTAAATTCTTCATTGTAGGATTATTGAAAAATTCCAAATCAGATCCAGTCATCATAAAAATGAGTTGGGCATCGGAGATTTATCTACATGCCCAAGCTCGTTTGGATAATAGATGGCTTACTATTAACCTGCAGGTATGTATTCTATATTTTAATGCTTTAATCACAATGCTATATATGAATACACTTTCTTATTTGTTTGAATCATAAGATAATTTAGGAATTTGTACAAAAGAAAATCCTGGAATTTATATTGTTATGTCTGATTCTTGATTGATTTTGAAATGTTCAGTTACACATGACATGATATAAAATGATGATAAACTTGTGAGATCCAGTGATATATGTGTGTGCATATGTGTGTGTGTGTGTGTGTGTGTGTGTGTGTATATACATATATATATATGTATGTATGTATGTATATATAATTCAAAACAAATTGGAACAGTGTGTACAGTGTTTAAGAAATGGCCAACAACATAGAATGGAATTGCTGACTAGAGGTAGGGAATGCTCAGGTGTGCTTGCTGCGTAAAAAGCTAACAGTGTAGTGAACCAAGAAATTTTAATTGATTAAAAAACATACCTAGAATTATCACAGTACTAATAAGATATGATCCACCCTCCTCCCTAACTACATTCTATTTTTAATATCTTTCCAATAAATTAAATTGTAAGCTTGTTTCCATTTGCTGCTTAAAATTCATCATTAAGTTAAAGATTGTTCCTCATCACTTGGAGTATAATTTAAATTTCATAGCTCATCATATTATGTTAGCACCAACTTTTCTTTATGTCTATGTTCATAAAGTTCTAAGCACAAGCTTTTTGACAGTTACATTCGAGTCAAAATGGCCCAACGTCAGACCATACTTATTTGGCATCATAATTTTCTTTCTTTATATACCTTATGTGTTTGACCTATGTATATACAATTGGTTTTCTGTAGACAAATCTATTGTGTTTGACGTTGTTACTCATTACTTGGAAGATATTAAGATTTGGCGGTTATCTAGAATGTCTACCAAAATAACAATGGTTGTCAGAGTACAGCAAGAATGTGTTCTACTTACTAGGAATCTTGCCAAAAATCTTCATTACTTGTTCTCCACCTCTGTCTTTCTCTCTCTTTGAGTTCTTATTCTAATCTAGGAATCTTATGATGAGATAATTTATCACTATTTTAACAATTATCTAACATAGTATTACAAAAAAAAAAGAACAACAAAATAACAAATCCCAGAGTCATCTCATATCGTTTATATTGATAGATAATGTACATTTTTATTTAGACCGGTCAAATTATTTAACAGTCTCTCCCTTCTCTGTTTGTACACTTAAAGATTAACTCTAAATTCTGTACAATTGTTTTCAGTTCCTTGTTACTTCATAAATTATAATAAATCAGATATCCACTTATTTGCTTGTGGGCCTTATATTCAAATCTCCTGCAGGAATTCTTTTCTATTGTGCCTGATAAGCAGGACAGTTCTTTATTACACCAGTTCACAAAAATGTGAGGAATTTGTTATAACCTGAGGCAGTTACCTGTGTATCTTGTGTGATTGGATTGGTGTCCACTCCATGAGGAATGCCAGCCCTTAACTTTTTAACTTGAAACTAGAAATATTAACTAGGTCTTAAGGGTGCTTTATTTCATATATTACTGAAACAACTTGTGCTTTAGCTCCAAGCTCTTCTGAACTTGAACCCTTCTGAACTTGGACTCTTCTGGACTAGATACTTCTGGACCAGGTTCAGAATAGCATAGGCCTCTCTATTCCAAGCCCTTCTGGAGTGGGTTCTCTCTTTCTCACTTTCTCACTGAAATTGTTTGTGCTCAGAACAAGAGAAGGATGGACTCAATTTTAAAAATACTTATATATCATAATGGTTGTCCACTGGCTCCACCAAGAGCTGAGGACAGGAAAGAAATATATATAAACAGATTGATTTGGCCCCATGCAGCTTGAAGTTCTGCAGGATTGTATCAGGAACCTAACTTGGCTCCATTTAGCCATCTGAGCATGACAAACTAGGTTCCTGTGACAAGCCTATGAAGCTGTAGTAACGCCGTGCGCATGCGTAGTCTCACGCATGCATAGAAATAAACAACCAAGCGTTCCCGCTCAATTCATTCTCTTTCTTGCTGGCCAGCAATAGAGCATGGACGTGATTTTGCTGTCTCTCTTCATCTTTCGGACTTACACTCGACAGCTCGCTCACATCTACAGAAAAACGTCCCAACAACTATGCTCACTCACACAGAAACTGTAACAACAAGAGCTAAAGATGTATATGTTTACCACCTAAATAAAGTGTTGTTTAAGTTGATGGTCTGGAGTTCAGCATTCCATTATATTCTAATTTTATAGTAGGAAAGTCAGGTATACATCTAAAGATGTATAACCCACTTTCTACTAAAGTGGTGACCCCCGACGAAGAAAAAACGCAGCATGAATTCTGGACTACCAACTTATAACTGGTGAACCTGACTAAAGAACAAATACGGCCATGGAGACTGAACTACATATTACCAACATCTCCAACCATAGTCAACACAACTCAACAAGCGCGGTTTTTATTCTCGCCTCTGTTAGAGTGGATTTTTCCACTCACGAAAAACAGACAAGAATTACAGCCTGCGACTTTCCAATTGTGTACTCAAAAAAAAAAACTTGGTATAAAACTCTCGTGTACTGACTTTCTTTCTGCTGTGATATCTCACATACATATAGACGGCCTGCTTTTTATCATGTTCTTATATGTCGCATTCACACTCTCACATACACATACATCTTTTATGCCACACAATAACTCTTGTTATTCATTTCATACGGTTGTCTTTTCTATCGTCTCATTACTGGTATTTACGAATTCACTAATGTTCGTAGTATAACGTAATTACTTGTATATCATCTTTGATATATATTTTGGTGTTCGACCGTGTGACACGTTTAAATAAAAAGAGTCCTCTGTTTTTCCATTCGTCACCATTTCTCCTTTTTGAGTTCGCACGGTCGTTTTTTCATCTTGGGTTAAGAAAATATTTCTTTGAGGTTTTCGCTAATGGTCGTACAGAGATTTGTCTGTCGATCGTCTGTAAAAGCGTACCTCTTCAAACACTCATCAACGAACAGCCTTTTCGCCACCAGCTTTGTTCAACCAAGATTACCACCGTGACGACAACAATTACTACTACCAACTACAAGCATTCCCCCCGACGTCGCCAAGTTTCAACAGATCATTACCACTGTCAACATCATTACCACTGTCAACATCATTACCACTGTCAACATCATTACCACCACACATACAGAACACAGCTATAGCAGTTCCTGCGCCGACGTCTTCATCAATGTACTGTCTACCACAATGTCAACAGACCATATTTTCCTTGTGGAATTTTAATACAAACTGGTTTTCTCTATCTTGGTGTTTTGGGACTTTTCGCAGTCTATACTACAGACACTTTCACTTGTTCTGTGTTTTTTTTCTCACACACACACTTGTGCACTCATACATTTTCTTTCCTTTCAGGGAAAACAAACAATCAGACTTTTACATCGCGTGATTCCAGTTTCCTGGACAGTTGTCATCACGGTTGTTTTGTCATTGTCATTTCATTTATACATTGCATGCATGTATTTCACAAGTGCACATTCATTTCTTTAATTTTTTTTGTGTGTGTTTTGTGCTACATCTTGTGGGTGGTTTTTCAGTGGCCATCCTGCCTCAGGCGTTCTAACAGATTTCATTTATCGTGCGTTTCTCGCACTGGCGAGGGAGCCCTGTAGTAACGCCGTGCGCATGCGTAGTCTCACGCATGCGTAGAAATAAACAACCAAGCGTTCCCGCTCAATTCATTCTCTTTCTTGCTGGCCAGCAATAGAGCATGGACGTGATTTTGCTGTCTCTCTACATCTTTCGGACTTACACTCGACAGCTCGCTCACATCTACAGAACAACGTCCCAACAACTATGCTCACTCACACAGAAGCTGTAACAACAAGAGCTAAAGATGTATATGTTTACCACCTAAATAAAGTGTTGTTTAAGTTGATGGTCTGGAGTTCAGCGTTCCGTTATATTCTAATTTTATAGTAGGAAAGTCAGGTATACATCTAAAGATGTATAACCCACTTTCTACTAAAAAGCTTTGTTTCATTGGGCTGAATCAAACTACTTTAAGTAATAATATATATAACTCCTACTAAATGTGTTGAGTGCCTCTTTCTTTTGTTTGTCCACTCACTCATATATTATATACATATATATATATATATACACATACATATACACATACACACACTTTGAAATATCTCAATTCTTCAAGCCGATCACATAGAAAAATTGAGATATTTGTTGACATGAAACCAATGGTAGCCTTAGTACATGAATCAAGAATCTTTGCCCACCAATGCGATACTGAGCACTCATTCTCACTGTACGATATTTATATATGTATATATATATATATATATATATATATATATATATTAATATTTAGCAGAAGCAACAGAGTCTGATAGTTTTGTACATTGGCACTTACACAGTTTGTTCACTGAAGTTATAAATCTGCCAGGTTTTAATTTCAATAAATATGCAGCTCATTTTGTATGTCTGTATATATATATATATATATATATATATATATATATATATTATATATATATATATATATATATATATATATTAGAAAGTAAAAGTAGGAAGAATTACATCATAAAAATAACAGTAGAAATACATCCATAATATGAATAATATTGTATTAATAAATAAATATATAAAGTATAAGGAAAGAAGTTTGGAACGGTGGAGGTGTGGTTCCGTGAGATAGCTACTGCCAGGCTACACTTAGCAACACCCTTAAAGATGGAAAAAGTGGTACTTCTACCCATATACCTTGGGAGGCGTGCATCCAGGGTTAGGGTAGAGGTTATACCCACTGAGATCGATGTAGCCTGGCTAGTAGCTGCCGTACTGCTGGGTAACGAAGAAAAGATAGTGGCCCTCCAAGCCATAAGAATGGCACACAAGAACTGGCAAGGGCAGAGCTTGGCCGTGATAATCCAGGTGGTCCCAGAAGACCTTGAAAGCATAGAGGAGAGACCATCACCATAAAAGATGTGACACTCAGGGTCAGAATGGATGGCAGGACACCGCAATGCTACAAATGTGGCCTGAAGGCCACATTAGAGTGGACTGTCCTCCACTGCCCATAAAGACCAAAGGAAAACTCACAAGATGGGGCCGAACAGCTTCATTTCATTTTCATCCATTATTTTATTCATACCTTACATTCGTTTTTTGTTCCCACCTTGTATTGCCCCCTCTATGTTGACCCCTTGTGGGTAATAAAGAAAACTTTATTCTTATGGATTACATACTGAAGAGAAAAGGAATTATGGGGCTTCTATCTACACACAGCCATTACAGAATATTACAAAGGATTTTACCATGGATTTATATTATTTTTTCAAAATTTTTAGTCCAAGTTTATACCAATAACTTTTTAAACAACACCTTTATCATACAATTTTAAATGGCATCTCTATCAGTCAATTGACTACACTGAAATTCATCCTTTTCTCTGACATGTGGATATACTTCCTAATAATGCTTATCAATTTTGGATTTCATTTTGAAAGGTAATACTTTCATGAAACAATTGTAAGATCTCTCAAATATTTTTAAATGATCATAGTTATACTTTATATATTTATTTATTAATACAATATTATTTATATTATGGACGTATCCCTACTGTGATTCTTATGATGTAATTTCTCCTGCTTTTACTTTCTATTATAATAATCACTCTAATTGAATCTCTAAATACCTTTAATGTCTTTAGACATTTCTCATATTAAGAGCCTCTATCTGAAATCTAGTACACTTTATTCTTAAAGAATATATTTAAATATCTCATATGTTGCCATCTATGTATCTTCACTATATCAAGACACATGTACTCTATCATAATTTAATTCCCCATCACATAGCATAAGGCCACTTCTCCCCACTCTCAAATATTCCCCTCACTTAGCTGGTGGGTTAGTTATTTTCATTTTAAAAAATCTTCCTTGTTATTTTCCTGTCTTGTAAGTTACTTGGCAATTTCACTTGTGTTACTGGCATGAAAATATATTCAGTACACTCTATAAAGCATTAGGGAAGGGCATCCAGCTGCAGAAATCATGTTGAAGCTGACACTGGAGCAAGACACAGCTTTATGGATCACTGGATCCTGTCAAACCATACAACTCATGCCAACATGGAAAATGGATGCTAACTGATGACACTGATGATACATATATATAAATATACTAGCAGAAATACCCGGCGTTGCCCGGGTTAAAGAGAATAATGAAATCTAAAAACGCCATCTAGACTACGCATCATCTTTATATATAGAGATGTATATACACACACGCACCCAAACACACGTATATATATGTATATCAATATAAATATATGAAAGTCAATGAAGTTTCGTAAAAGAAGGTGATCATGTACATACTTTCTTGCTGTTGTGATTATAACACCTCATTGTAAACTATGTTCCTTGTTTTCCCTTGTGGAGCATATACAAATAGGTTTTTTGCTGCTGCCCACTCTTGAGCAGCCAACATACAGTTGTCCATGTGAGAAGCAGGGCTCTTCCAAGAGAAGACCAGCTACAGACAGTGTTTGACCCTGAGATTTGTTTATGGACATGGCAAAAGTCACACGAAGGGGGAATTGTAGTCTTCTGAATGTAAAAGGAATGTCTGCTCCTGATGGAGTAAGAGGAATTCTTGGAATAAAGACGTCATCCCCTTTTGCACATCCAGAAAGAATGGTAGCCTCGATAACATGTGACATCATTTTCTTTATCACGAGTCGTGTTCCATTGCAAAGTCTTGGTGGTTCCAGATTGCGGAGCAGCATAACAGGCGTTCCAACTTTAAGTGATAATATGTGGGGAGGTAGTCCTGGAGGCTCCAACGAATTGAGAAATTCAGGTGGATAGTTCACCACTTCATTTGTATCTGGAACTGTATCAACAGACTTGTAAGTTTGAAGATTGCCGGGAAGAGAATGCATCAGGTGTTGATTAATTTTTGTAACAGCTACGTTTTTTGGAGCTAATATTGCTCTTTCACATAGCCAATTGTGATTTTGGTAGTTTTGTTTAAAGTTGGGAAAGACTTTGTGTTTGAGGTCATCTACAGAATTAACAACAGAACAAAATGGCCGGAGGTCTGCAACGAAATAATTTTACTCAACACTTTGCAAGTGAATCAGTGGAGGCAAAGATGCGTCTCATTTACTTGACAATTTATGCACCACATTGCAGAAATCACAATGTAAGTATATCTGAAAGGGTAGTCTTACACTGTTGTACCGTTGAATTACAAATAATGCTCATCTGTTAGGTTCGGGTTAAAATTTCATCAACATCAAAAATATATGAATTTTCATGGGAGTTATGGCCGTTATGCATAGAATATAATTTCCAAATTTCATAAAGATCCATTCAGTACTTTTGACGTAGTTTTGGATAAGAAAACAAATGACTAATGTGTGTGTTTGTGTGCATGTGTATGTGTGTGTGATGGGTGTAAATATGTATAGATATCTGTATGCATGTCTATATGTATATATGTGTACATATTACATGTACATCTATATATATATATATATACATCTACACATATGTATACATATACATGTATGCATATAGATCTATATATATATATATATATATATATATATATACACACATATACGTGTACATATACATCTATATGTATACATATACATCTCTCTCTCTCTTTCTCTCTCTCTGTCATTACAGTATCGAAATGGTGTACATATACATGTATATGTATACATATACATCTCTCTCTCTCTCTTTCTCTCTCTGTGAAAGTATCTGTCATTACAGTATCGAAATGTGATTGTTTCAGTTAGTGGAATAGTTTCATTTTTAAAGTGAAAGTATTTGACATGAGTGTTTTGTTTCACTTTTGACACGTAATACTTAAATAGTGGAAGAGATATTATGTTGCCGTGTGCTCGAACTCTGTAAGAAGTTAAACATTTTTTTTGACTAAAACACAACTGGAACCCTAAGTAAGGCATGTGTAAAATTTGAATGAAATTGGTTGCGTAGTTCTCGAGTTTTAGGGATTCACACAGACAGACAGACAGACACACATTCTCATTTTTATATATATAGATATATATATGTGTGTGTGCGTGTGTGTGTAGAAATGAGGGCATTCACTTTTTTATTATTATTATCTTTCATATGGGCTTAATATATCTTCCCAAAACTGCTTAAAAACAGGGACATGTTTTACTGTTCACTCCTAGCTTACTCATCAGTTAAATCATATTTGGTATTGCCGTCCTTCATTCACCCATACCATTTATCCACTGCTTTCTCTGAAAGTATGCGTTGAATGGATTATCATAGTCACTAAATGGGAAGGAAGATCATACCTCATTCATATATTCCATTTTTAGCTTGGTTGCTATGGCTGGATGCCCTTATCACCAACTTCCTTGGACTGTGCTGGGTGCATTTTGTCAAGGTGCCAGCATTAGAGACATTGTCATGCCCCTGATGCAACAAAAGACCCCCACCTCTTTGTTATCTCCATATCAAATAATCACATATCCTCATCATCACCACCACCATTATCATCAATACTATTACATACACCACCACCTTCATCATTATTATTGTTTTAGTCTGTTTTCCATTCAGGCATAGTTTGGAATGGTTGTTAACATACTTCTGTGTAGACTACAGGACAACCTTTCACTTCAAACTTTCATTTTTGGCTTGGTTTCCATGGCTGGATGCCCTGACACCAACCATTTTATCCAGTGTCACCATGTTGGGGCTGTGCTCGACACCTTGGCCAGTAACTGATGAGAAAATAGTGACCTTCTGTGTTTGTTCTCTGTTCATCTGTGCATTCATTATATCTTTCCGTGCATTTGTTTACTACTGTATGTGTTTGACTTCTGAAAATATATGTATATATCTGTATATGTAGGTCAACATGTGTTTGCCTGTATATATGTGTGTGTTTATGTGTATATGGGTGTGCATGTATGTATCACTATATGTATGCATGCATATATGTATGGATATTTAACTTCATTATCTTTTAATGTCTGGCTTCCATACTGGCTTGGGTTGGAAGATTTGAAAAGATCCAACAAACAACACTACACCAAACTTTAACGTCTGGTTTCTATGGCTAGATGTCCTTCCTAATGCCAACCATTTTATACAGTGTACTGGGTACTTTTTTTTTCACAACGCAGGCACTACTGAGATTGTCACTTAAGTTACAAGACAAAGGAGAAGCTCCCTTAAGTGAATAGATTTGTAATAAAGGAGGAGATGGCTTTGTGTCAGGTGTTGAGAGACTAAAGTATGATAAGAGGAACAGGTAGAGATGTGTTGTCATAGAGGAGATATAGGATGGCTGTCCCACATTATTTAAGGGTGGGTGGGGAGTAGCTGGAAAGGAGACAATGATGATGGTGATGAGGTGTCTGAATGTACTTTAAAATACAAAAAGATAAGTAGAAGAGAGTATACAGATAATAAAAAAAAAAACATTGGAGAGTGGTGTGGATAAGTTCATTGAGTGTGAGTGAAGAGTGACAAATGGTTAGAGATGGGAGGAGAAGTGAATGTAATGAATGAAACTAGGTTAGAGGTGTGATCAATGATAAATATCAGTTTGGGAAGGGGGGGAGGTAAAAGAAGTAGCTCAGGAAGGAGGAGGAAGAGGTTATAAGTGGCAATAGAGGAGGGATAGAGAGCAGCAGTATAATAAGTCTGTAGATAAAGAGATTATGCATGAGGTGGGAGAATGGTGGAAGGGGGAGAAATGTACAAAGATAGATGCTAGAGGTATGTAAGGTTAGGTGTAGTGAGTGGAGGGGTTAAGATGTGGGGTAAGTTGTTGATGGCAGATATGAGGGAGTGTTGAGAATGATATCAGATATGAAAGGGTGTTAAAGATGAAATATGACTGTCATAAAATATTGCTCAATGTAGGAGGGAGGGATAACTTGAGGCATAGAAAGGGATGATTGGTGGAAAGGATAATTTTGAAATGATGGATGGAAGTTAAAGGAAATGTTTTCAAGGAGAGGGGGAGGTAACTAGTAGCACAAATATGAGTAAAATTCATGCACTTCTGCAGTCATGCTTACAAGAGCTGAATCATGCCATTGTTAGAGGAGTGGTGGAGGAATAGATGTTAGGAAGATGAGAAACAAGAAAGGCTTGACAGGGACAGATTGGGTGCAGGGATAGTGCATTGTGGCTTATAAATATAAACATAATGCTTTTAGGACCACAAGACTAGTCTTGAGCCCTGCAACTTTCCAATCATCTTAGTCCTTTATCATTTCTGTGAAGTTAAAAATCTTAAGATCAGTCTTCACTACTTCATTACATTTTTCCCTGGAACTCTTCTATAGTTTTATCTACATTTGATGATTGGCACTCCATTATACAACTATTCTCATTAATCTGCATCACATGATCAAACCATTGTGGTTTTCACTCTTTTACGCTACTTCTGATTCCTCTTATGTCCAGTTTTTCTCCTAACATATTTTACTTTGTCATAAATACATGACATTGCACGTCCATGGGAACATTCTAGTTTCATTCTTTTCTAGTTTTCACATGTCCTTTGCATTTAGGGCTCACATCTCACTACCATATAGTACTGCTGTTTGTACACAAGCATTAGGCAGTCTGCCTTTCACTCTGAGAAAGTGAACTTTTATTGGCAACAGAAGTAAAAACTCTTGGAACTTTCTCCATCCTATTCTTATTTTAGCAACTATACTTCCAGTACATCCTCCTTCACTGCAAATTAGGTCACCTAGATAACAAAGTATCTACTACAGCTAAGGGTCCTCTTGGATATTTGACAAAATCTATTCCTTTTGTATTCTTAGTGCTTATTGTACTTGTGCGTCTGCTACAGATTTTACTTTTCCTGTTAATATTTCCAGTGATTCCACTGCACTTCTTGCGTTGTCTGTTTTCCTGCTTACTAGAACTTCAGTCTTTGCTAGGTTTACTTTAAGGCCGTTAGGTTCCAGGTTTTATTTTCACACCCTAACTCTAATGGAGAGGCTATGCACCAGCAGATAAGACTTATGCACTCGGCTTGCTTTTCATATAAGCTAGCTGGTGGTAGGAACTGAAAGGAAGTACGTCAAGCAAAGCTGCATGCAACCACACTTGGCACATCACATCACCTTGCATATTTCTATGTTGTTGGTGTTGAAGTAAGCAGGGTGATGTGATATATCTAGTGTGGTTGTGGGTAGCTTTGCTTGACACACACATGCACACATAAAATCAAATGTATAGTCTCTATCTTCTTCACTCAAGGTTGATCAACTAATTTCTCTTTTCATTTTAAAACAACAATTTTCTCTCTACTCCAATTGCGACATTAAACTATTGGATCTAGTTCTACTGTGGCTGTAATGAAATTTCTAAATCAGGATTTTTTTCTTACTTTATGTACTGCCTCCTGTGTACTTCGAAAAGAGATTGAACTTATTTATCTGTCACTTATGTGTGTTTGAGTGTAAGTGAAAAAAACTTCTATGTAGTCAAATGAAAAACATCAATATTGTTCCAACAGCTACAAGCAATTTAGATGCAATTAATTTTGTCTCTAAAGTAAAACTTTTATATATATATATATATATATATATATATATATATATATATATATATATATATACACCAGCTGACCCCATATTGTCATTTTTGACGACTAATTGCTAATTGTAGTAATACATAAATATGGATGGTAAATCAAATTAATACACTTGTCAATGTTATCTAGTGGTTGTCTTTTGAGATGTGACATCGATCATTTGTAACTGAAAGAATGCCAATTCACACATACATTCACATACTTCTCTTGTACATGTACACACATATACTCCCACAGAGTTGAAATGCTGTTTGATTCTTTTCTTTTCAGTGTTGAATGTTCACCATCCCACTGTCACTGTACACACACACACACACACACACACACACACACACACACACACACACACACACACACACACACACACACACACACACCTCCCTTTTACATACACGTATACTCACACTCTCACTACCAGTTTACCATTACCCCTTCCTTTCTCATTCATATGTTGTGACAGAGAAAAGCACAAGAGTATTATTATAGTGTGTGTGTGTATATATAAATATATATATGAGCATCATTTTGAGAATGTATGTACCTGTCTTCCTTTCCTTTCTTCCTAACACTGTCTCATATCTTCCATCAACTTCCCCCTCACCCATGTTTGCTGCTTACTACATTCACCCCTGTTTACTTCTGACCATCTCTCATTTACACACACTTGCAAACTCTGCTCACATATCCTCTCTGATCGTCTATCTTGACACCCCAGCTTCACCTTGTGTCTTGAAGATACCCTCTGACACTCACCACCACTATCTTTATCTCCACTCCAATTGTTACCACTCCAATTATTTCCACCCATTCTTATATAATGAGCTATTGCCATGTATCTCCTCTATAACAAATGGTGTTGCTATCACTCTGCTGTAGTTTGGTCTCTTGGCATGTTTCATAAACTCATATCTCTCTCTACTATACTTCCATTTAGTTCAAGGAGATTTTTTAGTCCTGTGAGTTACATGGCAACTTCACTAGTGTTTGTGCCATGATAAAAGCACCCAGTACCTTCTGCGAGGTGGTTAGTGTTAAGAAGAGAATCAAGTTATCAGAACTATGACAAAGTAGACACTGGAATATGTTGCAGTGTGTGTAAGAGTGTGGTGGTCAGAGGTAAACAGGGGTGAAGGTAGTAAGTAGCAAACAAAGGTGAGGGAGAAGTTGATGGAAGATATGAGACAGTGTTAGGAAGGAAAGAAAGGAAGACATGTACATACATTCTCAAGATGATGCTCATATATATACTATAATAATACTCTTGTGTTTTTCTCCATCACAACTGTCTAGCCCACACCAATCTCATGATGATCAGCATTACTCTTCTGTGACATTATGATGAAAATAATGACAATGACAATGATGATGTCACAGAGGTGATAATTAGACTGATAATTTAGACTTTAGCAGATCAAGGGAAGATTTACTACCTTCTGACATTTTATATTTTAATTGAAGTTGTTGGTGAAAGTAAAACATTGGATATATTAAACCAAGAACTAAACAAATATACCTAAAAGATATTGCAATAAGGTTAAATCATTCTTATTATAGTTCTTGTTGTGGTGGCCATCCAGTTGAATTAACCCTTTAGCATTTAGATTATGCTGTCAAATTTAATGGTTATTTATTCACGTTGTTTTGAATTAATCCTATATCATCTTGTAGCTTTGAGATTTTGATGATGTGATTTGTTTATTTTGAGAATGACATTGTAGGGTAGGTATGAGAGGTCAGATCTAGCTAGTTTGAACATAAAACAGAATATTTGGGCCAGACATAGTCAGTTTAAACGCTAAAGGGTTAAGCCCTATCATTATAGAGGTGATCATTTACCAATCTGTTTATTCCTTGATATGACTATTAATTACAATTATTGGGTCAGTGGTTACAAGTGGTATCTATTTTGGTTTCATTTCTGTATTTGCGGAAAGGAAATTAAAACCAGATATGAAAAAATAACTGTGGAAAACATTTAGAATTACCATCTTGATTATATTTAGAATATTTATGTTGAACAACTAATTGAAGTGAGATTATAATTTTGTTACCTATGAACCACATCTCTACAGATGAAATATTTTTGTGTCAGTGATGTATCAAAAACACCCAGTACACTCTGTAAAGTGGTTGACATTACAAAGAACATCCTGTCATAGAAACCATTTCAAAACAGATGACTGAAGCCAGGTGCAGTTCTCTGGCTTACCAGTCTCAGTCAAACAGTCCAACCCATGCCAGCATGGAAAACGGATGTTAAATGATGATGATAGTGTTTGCAAGATAAAAATCTAGAGAGCTTGAGAGAACATGAAGTAATTCATTTTTAACTTTTATACTTGAAGAAGATAAAGCTACAAATAATCCTTTCTACTATAGGCATAATTTGTGGGGAGGGGTTAAATCACTTACATCGTCCCCAGTACTTGACTAGTACTTAATTTATAGATGCCAAAAGGATGAAACACAAAGTCGATCTCGGGAGAATTTGAACTCAGAACATAGTGACAAGCGAAATACCCCTAAGCATTTCATCCAAGGTATCAACAATTCTACCAGCTCACCGCCTTGATAAAGCTACAAATAATGGCATGTAAATATTGGGCACAAGCAGCCTTTGATTTTTTCTAACAGTGTTTCTCAACAATTTTTTGCTATAGACCCCTCTGATTCCTATTTTAATGTACTTGACCTCCACAGCCAAAAAATAAATCATCCTGCTGGTGCCATTTACATGGCACCCACCCACAAGTCATAGTTGTGGTCAGTGCCAGTGTCATGTAAATAGCTCCTGTGCCAGTGGCACGTAAAAGGACCCAATACACTCCTGGAGTGGTTGGCATTAGGAAGGGCATCAAGCTGTAGAAATCATGCCGAATCAGACTGGAATAGCTCTTCAGTTCATCAGCTCCAGTCAAACTGCCTAACCTATGCTAGCATGGAGGGTGGACATTAAATGATGATGAAAATGATATTATTAGGAATTGTATAAAAGAAAAAAAATTTTTGTGTATTGTAGATGTATAAGCAATTTATTGCACATAAATTTTAACAAGAAAATTTTAGATGGACCTCAGTTGAGAACTGTTCTAACTAGTGTATTTTTAACCCAATATTTACATGCTATTATTTATAGCTTTACCTACTTTGAGCACAGCTGTTAAAAATGAAATATTTTAGTATTTACAATTTACACTATATTTTGTTAGATTTAGCTGCTATTTCTAGCTGATCTTGTGACTGTAGAAGTGCTCCCATTTCATCATCAATATTGTATAAGTCTGAGTTCAAATTCTGCCAAGGTCGACTTTGCCTTTCGGGGTCAATAAATTAAGTACCAGTTGTGGACTAGGGTTGATCTAATCGACTGCCCCTGCCAAAAAAAAAAAAAAAAAATTTCGGGCCTTGTGCCTAGAATAAAAAAGAATATTGTATAAGTGTCAGGGATGGTCAAGGAGGATTCACTTTTTTTTTTTTTTTCAAATATTTTTTTTTCTTTTTGCATCCATTTTTTCATAGTATGATATCATGTGTCTGCATTTTTAAAATTCATATCAGCAATAACAATACACATTTATTTCCTGTCATTCTTAATAAATATGTTTGTTTCTTTTAGGAGTATTTTAGTTTAAGAAACCATCATTATTTAGAGCTTCATGATTGTTGCAGTTACCACCACCACAAACATTGTCATCAAAACCACACTACCATCATTATCACAAATACCATCACCACCATCACTTCAGTTACCACTGTCACTACAACTACTATCATCACCGTCACTATTCCCACCCACCCCCAGTACTGTCACCTCTGTTATCACCCCCTCATCCCCACCACCGTAATCATCATAATCTGTATTTTGCTTAAGAATTTAACTTTGACATTTTGGAAGAAGTAAAACTGATAGATTTGCTATTTTATCTTTTAAATAGTTTTCTCCATAATTTGCACTCATACAGCATAAAATGTGAACTTGTCATTTTACATTTTCATGTAAATTACATTTGCCATTAATTCACCCAAAAGTAATGGTCTTGGCATAATTAGGAATCCTGAAGAAATGGATCTTGAAACAGTTGCATATTTCTGTGTCAAAAATGAGTGAAAGAATAAAAAAGACTGATTTTGGTTTTGTCTTCTAATAATGCTGCTAACCTATCTGTAATAAACGTGTGTGATATTGATCTTTCCTACTACAACCTACAAGGTTTCAAACAGTCTTGTATATCAACAGTCTGTGTGAGGAAATCTAAGCCATATGATGTATGTGTGTCAATGTCAACTTTCATAGCTATTAACTTGTTTCTATTCTTCTGTTTCCTTACCTTAGCAACTGGATTCTGTCAATTCCCAAATCATTTTACTCTCAGCCATAACCAACGTAGTATATATTCTTTATTTAGGTCCTGAAGTCTGGCTTATATTTTAAAATCAGTATTATTGTTGTTGTTGTTATCAGCAGCAGCAGCATTTGTTACATTGTTTTATGTTAGTTTCTTCGATAAAACACATACTTTACACAATCACAGCCCAACAGAACACAACACAACACTCTTCTCATTTTCAACATGGTAGTGTGTGTGAATTGAATGAGATTTGACTGCTGTTTCTAGCAGGTTGAGAGGTAGAGAATCTGAAACCATGTGACAGATTGTGACCACAAGAAAGAAGTAGCATTTTTGAAGGAAAGATCATTATGCTAGAACATTTTTGTTGATTTAATTTTTATTTAATACTATATTTCCTAAAAATTGCAAACTTTAGAACCCCCTATTTATGTTTCTTTATCTACATCTGTAATTAATTACTTGAAATAATTACAGTGGCATTTAAAACATAGAAATCCAAAGAAATTTTTGAAAAACAAATTTTTTGTTCATCACCATATCCATCTGCCACTTTTTTCTACACTCTTGGAAACTTACTTGTCTACCAACTCCTCCTGTCCGACTCTCTGTATTACTTTTCTTATACGAGGAGATGCTGAAGAGTTCCTAGCTTTAAGGGTGTCATGAAAAGTATAGTTGGAAGCCCAACTTTCCGAGTTCTTTTGCACTGCAATAAGCGTATGAATCTGAGAGGGGAATATGTTGAATAAAATCATTATTAACTAATCCTCCTGTATTTTCTTTTACCCAAAGCCAGGAACTTTTCAGCATCCCCTCGTATTCATCTTTCTGTAACTTGAGGATACACTCTGACACATATTCACCACCATCTTTTCTCTTGTTACCAACTGGAACAGTCATGTATCTCCTCTACAACGAGACACTTGTACCTTGCTCTATCATATTTTAACTACTCATCACCTGACATAAAGCCACCTCCCTCAAGATTATACCCTTTCAGTTGTGTGATCTTGTCTTTTGAGTTACTCAGTAATGTCACTAGTCATCTCACATAGAAAACATCCAGTACACTCTGTAAAGTGGTTAGCATTAGGAGGGGTGTCCAACTGTAGAAACCATGCCAAATCAGACAGGAACACTTGGTGCAGTCCTATGGCGGATCTATTTCAAAACGGGGGCACCAGTTTTCATTTATGTTTTATGTAGTGTTTTTGGTACCGAAAGACTTTCAAACTTCGTATACTTATCTATTTTGTGCTATAGAACAGAAAAAAATTTTTGTATTCGAATTTATTTCATGTAAAAAATTGTCTTATTTCGATAATTTCTACTAATCACTGACGTCTATTCAGTTGAAAACAGTTAGCGCTGTAACGGTGTATATCGTATTAATCCCCTAACCCTAACCCTAACTAGACTGTTAACCCTAACCCTAACCCTAAAACTAACCCTAACTCTAGAATCCGAACTCTAAAATTGTTACACACATAGATACGCACAGCGTAATTTATTATATAAACAATATATGCGTATAAATTACGATTAAACCGGATGAAATATGTCACAGGGAATAACATTTTTATGACCGCCCAGCAGTAACTCTATTGAGCTGAATAGACGTCAGTGATTGGTTGAAATTACAGAAATACGACAACTTTAACATGGAATAACTTGCGATGTACGTTTTTTTGTTAAGAAGACTAAGAGTAAAAGATGTTTTATATGACACATTCTACCAGTGTCCCAAGTTTCAAAGTGTTTCGTTAGTGTTTCGTTAAGAAAATACTGGTGCCCCCGTTTTGAAATAGATCCCCTATGGCTTACCAACTCCTGTTAAACCATCCACCTCATGCCAAGATGGAAAATAGATGTTACATGATGATGATGATGATGATGATAATTACAGTGGGGTTGTTTGTTCTGAAACTCCAACTTTTTTTATTTTTACAGTTGGTTGAAGTTTGTATTAATGATTATATTTGATAAAACAATAGGTTCATTACTATAGAAATTTTTTAAAAATACATCCTTGTCAGGTAGCAATTAACTTCAATGTGTCTTCTACTTTAAAAAAAATACCCATCCTCTGATGTAGAGATTCCATGTTTGGTTTGAAGAGCATTTCATTGATTAATTTGTCATGTTTACTTCCTTCTCTTGCAGTCCTGGGATAGAATTCTGACAAGTTTTATTATATTTTATTCCTCTAAATCAATGAACTAAGTAATAGTAATACTAGCATTGAATTGTGAAGAGTAATTGTTTGAGTTTCTGATATTTTTTTTAAAGAGATTGTGAAATATTGACATCTTAGTAACAACAACTTGTAGATGTTAACAAAGAACAACTACTATATTTAACTGGGTATAATGAGAAAAATTTAATAGACGATACCAGAGTTAAAATTAGAAGGGGAGCATTATACTGTTTTTTTTTTTTCGTTTTATTCTGAAAGAAGAGGTAGTGCCTATCACCCTTGCAGTCCATTTGAGACAGATTGGCAACGTTGATGCTATTAATGTTATAGCTCAAAACTTGCAAGGAAGACATGAGTTTGGAAAAGATTCCAGTGGAATGATGTTCTGGGAAGGAAGGATGGACCAAGATGATGGTATGTGAAAAGAGATGTTCAGGTTAGAGTTGTCTGAGTGGTGGATGTATGAGATAAGCAGCTGTGAGGAACAGGGGGTAATAGCAGTGATAGAAAAGACAGAGAGGATATAGCATGCTTGTGGGCTAGAGTTTTAAGACTTATCAATCAAGTGGCCCTTTTATAGATGTGGTCTGAGGTGTCTGTCAAAAAACATAAACCATATCTGATTTTTAAGTTCAAAAAGAGTGGGATTGCATTACATTTAAGATGGCATTTATTGAGGTAAATACACTAACTCTGATATTGTTGGCCTGGACGAGAGATGGTATGTCACCAATGAGGTCATGAATGGTGATCAAAGAGCTTTGACAAACATAACTGATTGATTAACCAAATAATTAATCAAATGATAGATTAGTTAATTGATTAAATAACCAACTGATAAATAATTTTAAAAAAAATAAAACCTGTGTGTGTTTATCATTGGCATAATGACTCTCCCAATATACTACAAAACCTGTTTCAATACATGCTTTCACATCAAGAATCTTGCAAAGCAAATGCAAAAACGAAATAAATTGCAATTCATCTAAAAATGTTCACTGAACAAGGATTTTTATGTTTTATAGGTTTTTTTAATATTATAGTATCAATAAAATGGATTTTTTTTATTCTTCAAAGATTAGGAACACTCTACATTAATTTATCAATTCTCTTCAGTGTTTGCCATTTTGTTTTTGTCATTGATGAATAATTTGTTATTGATTTTAGATTTCGGAAAGCAACATCCACAATTTCTATTGCATATCCAACAATATTGACATTTTTTTTTTTTTGACGTCATACAATATTCTTTGAAAATATCCAACAATGTTGCCTATCCTGCAATATCTACTATTTGTGTCATATCAAGCAATAATATCACATTAATTCTTTCATGTACATTTTTTCTTACTAGCATGGGTTAGACAACCATGTTATTGAAGATGCCTTTCCTGTTGCTATCCCTTACTAATTTTCCCAAGGAAGGGATTTCTTGTTCCACACACCTTCAAAGGCACAAAGCAGGGTTACCAAGTACTTGCAAGACAAAAAAAAAAACTATTTTGAGAAAGGAGGAGGCATTGGAGGAGGTGATCTTGTGTCAGATGAGGAAAAGTTATAGTGAGATAGAGTCAGAAAAAGGTGCCTTGCTGTAGAGGAGGTTACCCAGCCAGAGAGTGGGAGATCAGGAATGAAGACAGAAACAGGTGTGCTATTGAGACAGGGCATGTGCAGAACACACAGGTCAGAAGCTAGCAGAGAGCAATGATACAGTGTCATAGGGCCAAGAGAAGTGGGAGGTAAGTTTAGTGCATGAAGTGGAAATGTGAAGAGAAGAGATGTAGTTGGGTTTGTTGTGGTAGTGTGCATGAGAAATTTTAAGTGTGGGTGGGGGACACAGCGCTTCTAGAACTCAGTTTTGCTGATGTGGGCGGATCTTCTCAAGAACTTCATATCGCCAGACATCTCAGTCTATTGTCATTTCCTCCATGAAGTTCAACACCTTGAGATCAGTCCTTACCACTTCATCCTATGTCTTCCTGGGTTTCCCTCTTCCAGGGGTACTATCTACTTTCTGTGAGTGGCACTTCTTTATGAAGTTGTCCTCATTCATACACATCACATGTCCAAACCAACATAGTCTTCTCTCTTGCATGCTACATTTGATTTGGGAATATATTTCAATTGAAATTGATTTGGGAATATATTTCAATTTTAAATATATACGACAGACGTTGAGCACAAACCTTGTGCAAACTAAGTTCACACACGATATAGCTAGATGGGCTCAGAAGAAAAGCCATAGTATTTAATAATTATTGTTATTATTAAAATATTAATACTAAATTAAGATACATATACATTTTAATTGTTAAGTTTATTGCATAAGCATTTTGCAATGAAATTACATGTGGCCTTAGCAACTAGATATTGAAAAAATGGGGGAATCCTAGATTCATTGACTAAATCACATATGAATAATAACAACAATAACTTAGCTGTTGATTCAAGAGCGAGTGAGTAAGTTGTTGATTCGTTATTCATGTACAATGTTTTGGAGGCCCAGTGAATTATTGCCTTCACTTTAGAAATAGAAGTTTCAAGTTTAAGCCTAGTTTTGCCATACTGGCAAGGGGGTATGTGGGTTCGTTCCAGCACAGCATCTCACTACAAATAATTAAAGACTTTGCTTGGAGCATTAATCTTCACATTTCATGCTGTACCATTGCTTTGGTCTTTTGTTAATATTTCCTTACCATTTTATGTCAACACACATCCTTACTATTTTATATGAATACTCACCCTAAGTCCTTAAACTTTGAAATCTAATCTTTTTGTATTTTTAGTTATAAGATATCTAAAGATTTGAAACCTTATCATTAGATATAAGAAAAAGATGAGACATTGCTGGGTTGTGGTGACATATACAAAGGAATTATTTTTTCGATTTTTATATTGTATAAAGAAAATTATCTTTTATCTTAAACAGGTCTTTGGTTCCATTAGTGAAGGATTCATTTTAAATGTAGAATGTTATTTATTGAAGTCATATCTGTCTGACTGAGTCTCTCTCTGCCTGCCTGCCTGTCTTTCTCCCCTTTCCTTGACCAACAGAGCTTTTAACTTCCTTTAATTGCTGAATCTAGAGGATGTAACAGAGCCCATGAATCTTGCAAACCCATTGAGATTACTGATACCATTAACATTCATGTGTACGTGAATCTTTTGGTAAAACTGTCTTCTTGTACATTCTGTCTCTTGGATCAGTAACTTTCTGCCAGCTTGTACTATCACAGTGTGCTAAGTGATATTCTATCAACTCTGGTATATTCCAGGGTTCAGTTTTGTCCCTTATATTCTTCCTTCTTGTTGTGGAGTGAACTGACACCCCTGCACATGACTGTCAGTGGACTGGATGAGCCTTATAAATAGACAGTTGAGGTCGAGCTGTGAGAGTGTTAGTCTCATAATTGATTCTGTGTTGGAGTATTGGATTGTTATTGTGCGAACGGTTAGAAGATAACCAACTAGTTACATTGTTTATTGTTATACAATTATATTTGGTACTATGATACATTGTTAAACACACACACACACACACACACTATATATATCGTCACTTCTATACATCCATGACCTATCTGCCATCATCTTCAGTAACACTCCTACACGGATGATATTACTTTTCAAGCTTCCCTTATCTCCTTCCCTTAAGTAGTATCCACTTGCAACCTAGATATTTCATTGTCAAACTTACAGTATCTTTATAATCATAGAACTTGAAAAACATCCTCAAACGGGGCTGTACCAATCTGGTCTCCTGCACGACACATTACTGCTTACATCAAGAGAATATTCTCGGTCCCTTCAAATATTAGCTGTTACTGTTACTGATTTCTCCTGGCTAACACATATCTTCAGCAAAGACAAAGTACCAGATATTACTTCAGTCCCCAACAACTATTAAATCTCTATAAAGCTGAGTGAGATTCACAATAGAGTACTGTGCCCATGTCTGGGGTAGTACTGCTACTTCAGACATTATAGACCAAAGAAAGACCACTTATTGATTGTCATAAAGTATTACTCGAACCTCTCTCCCACAGATCTGCTGTCTCTATTCTGATTCTTTTTTTCTTTCTTTTCTGCTACTACAACCATGGCCTCTGCTCTTCAAAGTCAGCTGGTATCTTACCAAAATTATTCCCAGCTTGTCCATCTGCTTCTTGTCACCTATAGCAATAGTCCCCAGCCATTTTTGCACCACAGACCAATTTCATGCACAACAATTTTCCCACAGACCAGGTGATCACATGCATAACAAAACGCAAAGTGCATACTATATAATTTGATTATATACATATATGATACCTATATTTATATTACAGATATTATAATGCAAAAACACCCTGCAGATTGCTGTAGTTAATAAAATAGAAATAAAATTTTAAAACTTATTCTTTCTATGCAGCCTGGTATCAAATGATCTATGATCTGGTACTAGTTTGTGGCCAACTGGTTGGGGACCACTGACCTACGGTATGTCCTCATTCTATTAGGTCCTGCACTAACTACAATACTCAATCATTCCTACTCTCACTGTTGTCTCTCTGTAATTTCCTTTTCTCTAAATGTTTTTTTCCTGCAGACATTAACTTACGACAGTTTAATCAGAACATTGACATCAATCTCACCAATCTCAGACAGTCTGTGAAGGTTATGAGTACAGCTGCTTCCTTTAGATAAAAAAAAAAAGTTCAAAAAAAAAAAAACAGAAAGAAAGAAGAATAAAAAAAATGTATTTTGTATATTACCATTTTCAGTTGATTATTTATCTTTTAATGTCAACCACTGATGGTATAGTAAAGCCTGGAAACTAAAGACAAGATTTGGTTCATATTTTCATTTAAAACAACTTCACATATGCTATTAATGTCTTTCAAATGAGAAGCTCATGAAAATCAACTAAATTTCTACCACCACCACAACCACACTTTTTAAATATGTGTGATTTACGGGAGATTTGGCTGTTGTTTCTAGTAACTTTTATATAGATATAAGATTTAGTTTCTGTGTATTTCTTATATAAACATGCGCATGCATTGCTATTTTGTAACTGTCTTCCATTCTCTGTTCCTCTCTTTCTCTCTCTTCATTTCTCCCGTTCTCTATTCCTTTCTCCCCCTCTCTCTCTTTTCCTCTCTCCCTCTTCTCTCTCGCTCTCTCAAACGCATACACGTGCACGTACACACAAGTATTCACTACAAGATAACTCATGTTCATCAATGTTTTGTAAATATACAAACTACGGAGCTTATGGACAACACATTGCAAATCAGTGAACTTCATTACAAATGTGGGTAATTTTTCAGATTAACACCTGCACGATTTTCACTAGGGTGTTAGGGTCAGGGTTAGGGTTTTAGGGTTACGGTTAGGGTAAGGGTTACGATGAGGGTTAGTGTTACGGTTTTAGGGTCAGGGTTAGGTTTAGGGGGTTAGGGTTAGGTAATCGTGCGGGTATTAATCTGAAAAATTACCGAAATGGGAAAACTACCGACCCTGCCATCTGTTATAACTTTTGTTGTTCTGTTTAATATGTACATAGGTTATGCCTCCAAACAAGAGAGCTTGCTGGGGAAAGAAAGCAACCAGTTTAAAAAGATAGCAACAGACTGTAGCAATTCACCACATTCCAGAAGCTACTTTGAACATAATGCAAAATGGTGCATCAACATCTACTGCCCAATCTGATAGAATTCTGGCAGAACTGTGTAGTAACAGATCACCAGCAATTGCTTCATCAGAAATTGCTGTCCTACCTCCTGTGAAAAGGAATTACCCTGCTATGTATAATCAGGGCAGCGCAAAAAGTTGTTTTGCACAAGCATTTGTATAGCCAATTAAACGGATGAAATTTACGTACCCTTAATAATGTTACGCAAAACAGCCTTCAGACTTTCCCTATTAATTTCATCGTCTTTTGAATTATGAACATATTTACATCATAAGGGTTTTTTCGTTGTAAGGCTTTGTTTTTTAGTTGATTTTCACCTAGCAAAATTTATCGTAGATGGCGTAATAAGTCACACCCGGACAACGTCGGGTTATACTGCTAGTATATATATATATATATATATATATATATATATATATATATAAAATAAAAGACACCATTTCGAGCGTGGCCGTTGCCAGTATCGCCTGACTGGCCTTTGTGCAGGTGACACGTGAAAGCACCTACTACACTCTCTGAGTGGTTGGCGTTAGGAAGGGCATCCAGCTGTAGAAACTCTGCCAAATTTAGATTGGAGCCTGGTGTTGCCATCCGGTTTCACCAGTCCTCAGTCAAATTGTCCAACCCATGCTAGCATGGAAAGCGGACGTTAAACGATGATGATGATGATGATATATATGTATATATAAATTTAAAGAAGACAGAAAATTGAGAAATATCGATGAACAACAATTGACTTATATCATTTATTATTTATTAATTCAATACAAATAGACTGCATCCCATCTAACAACTGTTTCTGCTTCCAATGTTGTATGTTATTGCCATTGATATGCTAAAATGTGTATGCCCATGGTTAAACGTAGGTAATATACCTGTAGTGTAATGGATACATCTATTCCTTAGACAGTTATTTTAACCTCTAACTCAACTAACCTTATATATATATATATATTCTGGTGGGTGACAAGTTCAAAAGAAGTCATGTCCATCCACTTTGGATAAAGTACTCAAACCTAAGTCCAAGGATGAATAAAATATTTAATCCATAATCGTTAGTCTGATGAAATATATTGTTACGAACGCCCGCACGCGAAGCATCTCGATGAAGAGAAAACTCACGCGCGTGCGAACGTCGACGCTCAGTGAGTCGGGATGTTCGCCACGACTAAGCCCAGCCGGAGCACGTAATGAAGACAACAGGCAAAAGGAGGAAGAAATAACACGGAGTTAGTGTAATAACACAAAGTTAGTGGAACTAACTTTTTTCTTTTTACATCAAACAATACATCATCAATACAAAACATTGCGTAACAATTCAATAGCGTTTAACAAAGGTTTCAGAACATTGCATAATCAAAATTTACAATCAAGAGTTCATATATCAAGTCGAATTAAAAGTTCTTTCATTTCGTTGTTTTTCTTTTCCATTAACAACATGTCCCATCAAAGTTCTTTTCTTTTCTTTTCCACCAGTTAACAAAATCTCTTTTTCTTTTAAAACATGTAACGATGAAGTACATTTTAAAGAATATTTAAACAAACCTCCACCGCACGAATTTCCTTTCTTGCAAAACTCCTACTACAATCCAAGAAGTGACCAACTGACTACTACAATCTCTTGCCGGCCGCAACAGTTCCATCTCTCTGATTGCTTCAGTCCCTATCTGCTGACTATAGGCTCTCTCTCTCTCAGCCTCTCTCTGTCAGACTTATCACTGTTCATCTTCACTAGCTCCACTGGTCTTCACATCAACTGCTGTACATCTTCACTGGCTGATGTTCTTCATCCAACTCCCTGGCCAACCGCCTCGTGCCAACTCCTCAATACCAACTCCTTGATACCAACTGCTCCTACTGTATTTATCACAAATACCATAGCTCAACAGTGCTACCTTACCCCCTCCAAAGCTGGGTCAGTTCAGTACAATTCCTCACTTGTTTTTCTGAACTTTCGCTGACCGGAAAGGGTCAGTGATCACTCCTACGCTAAAAATAACTGTACTTGTTCACAGGACAAAGGAAATACTATTGTCCTCAACAACCAGAATACGGTTTCAAACCCAGCTTGGGAGATAGGGATATAACATTAATTTGTTTTTTCGGTGGTCGCATCAATATTTTTTCTGACTAATTAATGATTAGGAATTAAATGTGTGTGTGTGTGTCTAAATCTGTCTGTCTGACTCTGCTTCAAAGACACCTAAGTTGCCAGGTAGTGGTGGTGTGAGGTGATGGTGTTAAAATTGGGAATGGATTAGGTCTACTAACCCAAGTAAGCTATGGCAGGAGATGGAACAAATACTGCAAGGCATCTGGTCCAACCTTCTTAAAAGTTCCCTCCATTCAACTGTTCTAGGCTTGTACTTTTTATTACCAACCCAAAATGGATGAAAGGTAAAGCTGGCTTTGGTGAGGTTTGAACTCACTGCACTGATATATACATTATAAATAAATATCTAGCCTATCACACACCATATTTTTTTGTAATAGAAATAATAATTACTAAAACATATTAATCTTTTCATAAACATCAGTTGTTGATATTTGAATTACTTTTTTTTTCAATTTGTGAAATACTACCCCCACCCACCCTATCCCATCTCCCTCCCTCACCATGTTGTTCTCTTACATTCATGTACATTCTCTTCTTAACTTTTCCTTTCCTTCTATTTTTTTTTTCACTTTGTTAGCCTCTCCCTCTCCATCACATTAAATTCTTGTTGCCCATCTTATCAGTTCTCTTTTATTTTCTTCCCACTGCTCCACCACATTTACTTTTCTCTTATTACAGCCTTCCTTCTCATCTCATCATACCTTTCACTTTTTTCATCATCTCCCCCAACGTGCGCGCACGCACACACACACACACACCTACTTCCTTTGCTCCTTACATTCTGCTCTTGTCTCTGCACTCTGCTACTCTTTGCTAATGATATAATAGTACATATTTCTTTCTACCATCCCCTCTCAGTATATTCCATGAAACCATGTGCGGCTAGAGTATTTTTTTAAATGTTTATCTATCTATAATGTGTGTGTGTGTAGTAGAATATGAAATAGTAAGTCCTTGGTACAGTATTAGATATTTGAAATACACACACACACACACACACACACACACACACAAGCGCACGCGCATATATAGTATAGTAGCTATACTATCTGTCTATAATGTATATAAGCAGCATATTAACATACACGCACACACACACACACACATATATATGACACTTTCTATCTGTAATGTATGTATAACAGATTAGTGTCTACACTGTCTGCATGTACCATAGAAGTTGTATGGTATCTGTGTATGAAATAGTGTCCTAGAACATACTCTCAATATAGAAGTTTATGAGCTATATTGTATATGTACAACATAGTACCTAAATTTATATTGTAGTTCCACTTACTATTCATAAGATTGTTCAAACAAATCATTAACAATCTGTTGTTGTTGTTGTTGTTGTTGGTGGTGGTGGTAGTTTTATTATCTTAACTTCTCCTGAGTAATCTATGTCACATCTCAGCTCTATCCCACAGCTTAGAGATGCAACACTTTTCTCAACAAATGAGCTGTTCCAAGTATTGCTGCCAACTGAATACTTCCTAAGTTTGGCATCTGTAGCTTTTGATGCCAGAACATTGCTTTCTTTGAGATGGCCCCAAGTGCACTGATCACAATAGATACCACACTTACTTTTGAGTCTCTATGGATGCATTTCACTTCCAATGCTAGGTCTTGGTACTTCTCGACTTCCTCATTTTTTTGTCTTCACAATATTCTGATCTGCAGGTAAAGCTACGTTGATGAAGGTCCATTTTTTGGATTCCTTACGCAAGAGAGTGTTATCTGATCGGTTGTGTCGCAGCTTTTTGTCTGTGTATATTCGTTTATCCCATTTGAGTTTTACCTGATCATTCTCTGCAACTGGTAATGGTTGGTGCTCATGCCATTTGTTGGAACATTCTAGCCCATACTTCCCGCACAACTCCCAGTGTATTTGCACTGCCACTTTGTCAAGAAGTTTTTGTGCCCCTTTTGGGCCAGTTTTGAGCATCCACTGATCATATGTCCAATTGTCTCAGATGACTTTCTACATAATCTATACAAACGTGATACTGCTGTCTTATCAATGCTATTCCTGATTGAGTTGGTTCATAAAACTTCTTCTTGAGCAGCAAGAATCAGTCCTTTTACCCCCTTCTTTAAAAAAAACCATGCCTTAATCGTCTCCAAAATTCTTCATCAGCTTCATCTGATGTTTGCTGAAAAAAAAAAAACTCACCGTGTAGGACTTTCTCTTTCCATTTGATGATCTTTTCTCTATTAATCCTGGAGGATCTCACCATCATCACTGATCACCTTCTCACTCAGTGCAGCCTGCAACATTCTTTCATCACTATTCCTCAGATAGGCATGCAAAGACTTGGTCTCCTTCACAATACTTTCCTCTATTCCAACCAATCCTCTTCCAACTTCCTTTCTAGGTATGTAAAGTCTTGCTTTTAGTATGAAGGCACCCATGCATAGCCCTTACATATCTTCATATTTTTTCTATCCATGTTGACCAGTCCATTCCACAACTCTTGCACAGTAACATACCACACCTACAGCCCAAGCATTGATATCTCCAATCAAGTTTCCTCCATTAAACTTGGGTCTACATAGCTTCAAAAGAAATCATTTCCTTCATCTTGGTGTTCACCATCTGGCCTAATTGTGAAGTTCCAAGGTACTTGTAATCCTCTCTGTTCACTTTTCTTATGCACTCATCATCTGGAAGTTTGAACTCCACTGCTGTTTACTTTTTGCTCTCTCACAGTTCAATAACAGTGCATTTCTCTACACTAGGTGCCATTTGAATATTATGAGAAAAATTCATGGCCTGAATAAGGGAGTCCTCTGCTAGCTCTGTAAAATTTCAAATCATCCATAAACAGCAGATGGTACACTGGTCTCGTGATTTTTGCAGTTTGTAACCAACTCCTGTTTTTCTCAGAATGATGGAGAATAGTAACATACTAACAATAAACAGCAGGGGTGGCAGAGTCTTCTTGAAAAATACTCCTTTTGATGCTGACTTGTCCAATTTCCCTTCCACATGCTGTCAAAACTGTCTTCCAGTTTCTCATATTGTTTTTGAATAAATAAATAAATATCTTTAACTGACCCAGCCATTTCTAGGCATTTTATAATAATAATAATAATAATAATAATGATAATAATGATAATAATAATAATAATAATAATAATAATAATAATAATAATAATAATAATAATAATAATAATATTATTATTATTCACAACAACCTCCACTGCATGCATTGCATCATAGAGAAGGTAGGTAAGGAACCTGGCATGAGTGGGGCCCTGATTAATTTGGATCAGTCAAAAGCTTTTGATAGGGATGAGCATCAATACCTGGAGGTTGTCCTCATGGCAGCCAGCTTCAGTCACATTTTCAGAGGCTGGATTAGTGTAATATACAGTGGCTTCTATTTGGTGGTTAAAGTGAATGGCCACCTATCAGAATCATTTAACATCACATGTTTAGTCTGTTAAGGATGCCCACTCTTACCCCTTCTGCATATGCTGACTCTTGATCCATGCTACAGAAGCTAGGTGTTTCAAGGGTCACTTTGTGTGAGCTTGGAATTAGAAGGTTTGTGTCAGCTTATGGAGATAACATAATAGTGTCCAATGTCTTGGAAATCAAGGTGATCGACACTACCCCAAGGGAGCACAAAGTGATGACAGGAGCAAAGATTAACCAGAAGTTAGTGGGCCTGCAGCTCAGTACCTGGAGAGGCAGCTACATGCTGAATGAAAGTATCATGAGGTGCTGGACAGGAGGGCAGTAAATTGCTCTGGTTTGGTCCAGACCTCCAGGTGGACAAAAACTGAGGGAAGGTAATGAGCATGGTGGCCAGTCTCATCCAGAAATGGACAGAGAGTAACCTGTCCCTAAAGGGCCAGTCAGAGGTGGTGAATGCATGCATACATTGCATCCATCATCTACTACCACCTGTCCATCATCCCTTGTGTTGTTTTGGTACTGGTTTAGTTGGAGCACTTGCTCTTCCCCTTTTTGTGGAAGGGACATGTTCCACTTGTCAGATGGTCCACCTGCTGTCAGCAGGTACTGAGTGGAGGACTGGGCATGCTGTGGCTAATGTGCAGACATGTACTAAGGCTGTGACATCTCTAGTGTTTCCTTTAGAGTGAGCTGATGTTGTCACTATTTGTGAGGCAGGATTTTTTACAGCTCATTTTATTGATGGAGCTTCAATCCTGGATCAAGCATAGACTGAAAAAAAGCACTTGAAGTGGCAGCAAGCGCTCACAACTCACTGTCTGTTGAGCATTGTGGTTGGTGGAAGTTCTGCATTGGAGTTTTATAGGGGACTGGCAGTATAACCCGACCTTGTCTGGGTGTGACTTATTATGCCATCTACGATAAGTCTTGCTAGCTGAAAATCAACTAAAAAAGAAAGCCTTACAACGAAAAAACCCTTATGATGTAAATATGTTCATAATTCAAAAGACAATGAAATTAATAGGGAAAGTCTGAAGGCTGTTTTGCGTAAAATTATTAAGCATACGTAAATTTCATCCGTGTAATTGGCTATAGAAATGCTTGTGCAAAACAACTTTTTGCGCTGCCCTGATTATACATAGCAGAGTAATCCCTTTTCACAGGAGCTAGGTTGGCAATTTGTGATGAAGCAATTGCTGGCGATCTGTTGCTAAACAGTTTTGCCAGAATTCTATCAGATTGGGCAGAAGGTGTTGATGCACCATTTTGCATTATGTTCAAAGTAGCTACTGGAATGTGGTGAATTGCTGCAGTCTGTGGCTGTCATTTTAAACCGGTTGCTGTCTTTCCCCAGCAAACTCTCTTCTTTGGAGGCATAATCTATGTATATATTAAATAGAACAGCAAAAGTTATAATAGATGGCAGGGTCGGTACTTTTCACATATCTGTAATTTTTCAGATTAACACCCGCACGATTACCCAACCCTAATCCTAAACCTAATCCTAACACTAACCCTAACCCTAACACTAACCCTAAACCCTAACCCTAACCCTAAAAAATGTAACCGTAACATTAATCCTAAACCCTAACCCTGACCCTAAAACCCTAACCCTAACACCCTAGTGAAAATCGTGGTAAATTTACAGAACATTGACGAACATGAGTTATATTTTACTGAATGATTGTGTACTTGCACGTGTATGCTTTTGAGAGAGCGAGAGAGGAAGAGGTAGAGAGGGGGAGAGAAAGAAATAGGGGTAGTTAAAAGTTTTCTTATGACTGCTTCTCTTCACTGCCTATTACTTCATTAGAAATCTATGGATGCACATAAACACATAATAGAGAAAAATGAAACAAATATGGACGACTTGCTCCGAAACACCACCGAGTGGGGAACACTTCTCAAAAATAACCTGCAGTTGTTTCCTTCAAAATTCCTACGTGCTTGAAATGTACATACATCAAGGTACATTTGTACAAAATTTCATGAAAAAATATTCATTTTCCTGGAAGTTAAGAGGAATTTAAGTGGAATTTCCGAATATTGTACCCCACCCACTTCCAAAACACTTTCACCGAAAATGTTTGTATATTTGAAATCTACATAATAAATAATATATGCATAGAGAATTTCATAAAAAAATATTCATTTTAATGAAAGTTATGACCTTCCAAAGTTGGGGGATACAACTCTGTAGTTATGCCATCAATGTTTTGTAAATATACCACGATGTGAATGATTGTGTTTACTTGCACGTGTATACGTTTGAGAGAGCGAGAGAGGAAGAGGGGGAGAAATGAATAGAGATTGAGAGCAATGTGTATGTTGTTGTCACAGGTCATGTATGTGTGGTTGTGTGTGTTTTTACGTATCTATGTTATGAAAAATAGGTAAAGAATACTGAGACGAAAGTTTAATCTATGACGTTGTATGTATCACTTTCTCTCCCTCTCCCTCCCCCTCTTTAACTCTTACTCTATATTTTTATGTTGAGCGCGTGTGTAAGAATGGCGTTCCAGGTAGAAGGGATGAAATATAAAAGTTGCTAGAAACAACAGCCAAATCTCCCTTAAATCACACAAAGTAAACGGAATTTTAAAAATCTAATTACTGCACTGGAAAGTTCAGATCGAGAAAATTCCATTGATGTAAAATTTTTTACGAAAAAGTGGAAAATGTGGATTTCTATAAACATTCAAAAAGGCTTCACACAGACACACAACTTCAGATTTATATATTAAGATTAGTGACAGGTAAGAACAATGTATCCTCAGGGAAACTGGGTGTCAAGGGAGATTAGCCAGCTGATCTTTCCCAGAGACTTTTGGGCTGGGGTCTATGAATAATTTCTAGAAATCTCTGGCCTGCCAGTACTACTGGTGGGGTCTGCTAATTCAAGACAGGCTATACAGGCATGGAAGTGCTGTCAGAGGAACCCATCTGAGATGCGTGTAAGGTAATGAAACCATTCTGCATCCATTCAACTAGTGTCCAGGCACTGTTGGCTTGTGGACTTTTGTTGTGTGTTGGACAGATCTGGTTATCAACCAAGTCTACCATGAGGATTACCTTGCCGACTTCCTTTGGCTGGGAAAGCTGGCAGCCTTCCTCTGTCTAGAGGCTATGGCAAAAGAGGTAGAGTAGTGGATGAGGTTGAAAGGACTGAAGGTAGATACTTTTCTCTTTAGCTAAGCCCTCATCAACTTTCTCAAGTTTTACTTGAAAAGGAAAGTGATGGAGGGATAAGCACTGCCCCCAGAATTTTTATTGAAATGTGAGTGAATGTGGTAAAGATGGCTCATGTGAATGGGCCTACTCTGAACATACATCTGTAGGATGGAGGGGACAAGGAGGAGAGAAGCGCCTGTTTGGGGTGGCCTTGGTGATTGAGGTGACCAGGATGTGTGAGGTTTTTTGGTTGGCCCTAGATGCCCCCATTCATTTGGGGAACATTATTGTTTAAATTTTGTTGTTAAATGTTCTTGTTTTATTGTATGCATATTTTTGTGTGCTAAGCCCCACTTGTCCCTTGTTTTGTGTTTGGCACTTATGACCAATAAAAAAAGGTAGTTGTTGTTGTTGTTATAATAAAGGTTGGTTTATAGGTAGAATTGTTGGTAGAATTGTTAACATGCTGGGCAAAATGCTTAGCAGCATTTTATCTGTCTTTATGTTCTGAGTTCAAATTTTGTTGAAGTTGACTTTGCTTTTTATCTTTCTGATGAAATAAGAACATTGAGGTCAGTGTAATCAGCTTACCCCATCCCACAGAATGGCTGCCCTTGTATCAAAATTTGAAACTACTGTTGTTGTTGCTGTTGCTGCTGCTGTTGCTGCTGCTGGCAGGCAGGCAGGCAGAATTGTTAGCATGCCAAGCAAAATGCTTAGCAGTATTTTGTCTGTCTACATGTTCTGAGTTAATTCTACTGAGGTTGACTTTACCTTTCATCCTTTCGGGGTTGATAAAATGTGTACCAGTTGAACACTGGGATCGATGTAATCGACTAGTCCCTTCCCCCAAAATTTCAGGCCTCGTGCCTATAGTAGATAGGATTATTATTATTATTATTGGATCACATTATGGAGTAATTTCTGTTGTGTTATTATTAACTGAGACTGAACTGATATGCTAATAATGATAACCAATACAACAGAGCTTAGCAACAGCAGTGAAGTTAGGAGAAACATAAATGGCAGATTCTTTTGAATATTATTGATCATGTTGATATTTCTGTAGCAGAATGTGCCAAGAGGAGAGGAATAGTATTAAACAAAGATGTAAAAGGCTAACTACTAATAGTCATGTGAATAAACTAAAAATTAGTGCCATCCAAATCATGGCATCTTTGCTCCACCCATTTTTAAGACTGATTAACACATGTGATTGGGAATGATGTTTTCCTCATAATTGCAGTTGTTAGAAGAAAAAACAAAATAATAATAATAATAATACAAACAAACAAAACAAATAATCAGTTTTTACTAAGAAAGTCTAGATTTAAAGTTTTGATCTGTAAATGTTTGTTGGTGTTATGGAATTATATTAATTATGGTGTAAAACTACATTGTCATCATCATCATTTAACATCTGCTTCCCATGCTGGCATGGGTTTAAATGGTTTGACATGGAGCTGGATAGTAGGGAACCATCCAGACTCCAACTGTCTGTTGTGACATGGTTTCTACGGCTGGATGCCCTTCCTAACACCAACCACCACCATCATAATCATCATCATCATCGTTTAACGTCCACTTTCCATGCTAGCATGGGTTGGGCGATTTGACTGAGGACCGGTGGACCAGATGGCTGCACCAGGCTCCAATCTGATTTGGCAGAGTTTCTACAGCTGGATGCCCTTCCTAACGCCAACCACTCAGAGAGTGTAGTGGGTGCTTTTACGTGCCACCGGCACGAAGGCCAGTCAGGTGGTACTGGCAACGGCCACTCTCAAAATGGTGTATTTTATAATAGAATATGCTGGGTGCTTTTTACGTGCCACCAGCACTGGCTTGGGTGCTTTTTATGTGGCACCAGCACCTGAAGGGACAAGCCTGTATGTGTAGAAGACAACAATTTTATTTAGCTTGACATGTCTTACCAAGTACAACAATTCGCCACACCACCTGGTCCCTTGTCACTTCTTCTGTAAGACCCAGCATCTGAAGATTCTTTCTCACCACTTTGTCCATATCAGTATTGTTGTTGTTTAGTTCTTGGTCTGTCCTGATCCAGCAGACCAATGATCAAAGATGTTCCTGCTATGATCATCCTGTCTTTTATTCAGACATAGTGTACCTAGGAGACATTATCTAGTGGTTAGTATTAATGGTTATAGTTGTTTAATCCCAGGTCAGTGTTGATTCAGACAGGCTTATGATCAAATATGTTCTAGCTATGACCATGTCATCTTTTATTCAGACATAACGTATCTAGTATTACATTATCTAATAAATCCTTCCTTCTATAAGTTAGTAGGATGTGATTTGGGTGGGGTTTTGGCTATTTCTAGCAGGTCTGATGACCATCTAGCCTTCCTTGTGGATTGGCTTATTTAGTTGTTGTTTAAGCCTATGATCTATCCCAACTGAGCATGCCTATAAACGTAGGTATTCCATCCATGACCTCTCTGGCAGTAATCATTGCTGTGTGGTAAAGTGCTTGCTTCCCAATCACATAGTTCCAGATTCAGTCCCTCTGTGTGACACCTTGGGCAAGTGTCTTCTACTATAACCTTGGGCCGACCGAAGCCTTGTGAGTGGATTTGGTAAATAGAAATTGAAAGAAGCCCATATATATTAGGCCATCCAGTAAATAATGCAGTTTTTTTAATTGCATGAACTAAAAGTCAGAGGGGTACAGGATAAACTACCTGCATCAACTTACTATAAAAGCAGGTAGTAATTTTATCTTGTCTTTATTCTTAATGCAAGTTTTGAAGAGTGCAGTTCAAGTTCAACAGTTATTTTTTCAAAGCTGTAATGGAAGTGACAAAGGAACATATTCAGCCTATTTTGCTTTATGCATTCAATAAAGGCAATGATGCAATGGAAAGTGCAAGGAATATTGATGCAGTATAAGCATATGCCAGTGTCAATGGTGGTTCCAGAAATTCCAAGCTGGAAACTACATCCTGGAAGACAATCCTCATCCCGGAAGATCTGTAGAGCTCAATGAGGACGTCTGGCAAACTTTTATTTTTATTCTTCTTCAAATGTCACAAATATTTATTCTATAAAAATACAAGGAAAGTGTTTTATATTTGTTTTTTTATTTCTTTATTTATTAATTGACATATAGATAACTAAGTTGGTGAAGCATCAGACTAGATGTTTAGTTTTGTGCCTCTTAGGTTTTGATTTCAAATTCATTTGACTTTTTGACTTCAACTTTTGTTCCTCCAAGAGTTGAAATATGTACCAGTAATACATAAGAGGTATTCAACCTATGTTCAGTGATAAGAAATACTTAAAACTATGACACTGTTTCTGTCTCAAATGTTGGTTTCAATATATTGTTTGAAATACTAGCAAATATCTGAGAACTAAAAATTCGTTACTTGCAACAGTAGCAGTAATTAGTTCAAAATAACAATCTGTATATCATACTTAAAGTAGACACACCATTGAAAGCCTAATTGTGGTATTTTCTTGAGATAATATGCCTTATAAATGTACAATGTTAAATAAAACAAAGATATATCAGTAGCAGACAAAAATCATTCAGCAGCAGCAGTGGTGACATTGCTAAATGTGGATTTCCGCCCCTTTGGACTTCTTCAGTAGAAGACAATGACATGTAGAAGACACTGACAATGACATGCTAAGACAAAATTTGCCATTAGGAGTTTCACTGCAATTGACTATACTGGTCATCTCTTCACTGCCTTACTGTATCTACCTTTCTGTGGTTTACTTTCTAAACATGTCTTACATATATTTGTTGCTGTACTATATATTATTCAGCACCTTTTGCTTGTTTTCTGATGACATTGTAGGAGGTTTATGTCATAACTGACTACACTAAATGTAATGATAACATTTTACAAACATCATTGAGCCATTAGTGGGATACAGCTAACATAATTAAATGCTTGTAATGTGTGTGTAAGACAAGGAATAATAATAGTAATAATAATAATTTTATTAGCCACACAGATGAGTGGGGGATGTCTCAAGTATGGTCAACAGTTTGTTGGATATTTACATAAAAGATGAGGAGAAGAAAATGGCAGAGATGTTGAAATGTGACAAAAGTAGAAACATAACTTGGGCTAAGCTAACTAAGGAATTCCACAGATCCAGTATTATCCCGACTACCAAAGGCATGAACCTTCGCCCAAGTGTTGTTCTCTCTGCTTAGAGCGTGGCCATTCACCCTGACCATTTTTTTCTACAGTCACTGTTTTTCTACATAAATTCACTAGGAAATAACATTTCCCACTCCACTCTCACTTTCCTTTCCAAATGGAACTTAAAAAGTTGAAGAGGGCTTGACTGAAGAGGACAGTGTTTTTCTTCAATCCTTTCAGCCTTGTTCACAACACAATCTCTTTCTTCATAGCCCCTGCCACCATCACCTCATATGGATATGTCCCCTCTTTTAAATCAAAATAGGTTAATGGGCTAAGGAATTTCAGTTTGGATTTGAAGAAACAAAATACGACTACATGAAGGAAAACAAGTTAGATATAATCTAGATAAATACAGATATAACAAATACCATACAACACGAATTCTTGCCTTATTGAAATTATCTTTGTCTCTAGAGGATGTATCTTAATTATCAAATGGCAATTAAGACCAGCTTCACATGAGATGGATCTCCTCTTCTCAAAAGTAGCTGATTTTAATTGCTATTGGTAATTATGATAAATCCAGTAGAGGCAAATATAATTTTAACAAAGCAAGAATTTATGTTGTATAGTTTTTGAAATGACTATGTTTGTGTATGTTATTCAAATACATATCACTGGACTCTCTGAGTTATTTCTCTTAGCTCATTTTTGTTTATATGTAATCTACGTTGGCACCAATTTACACCTGTTTATTTAGAAGTAAAATTTGACATAGAGAATTGGTGTGTATTCTAAAGGGTACAATCTGCAAAGTATTGATGACTTTTGTGGTTGTAAAAGGATACTAAGGTAACACAGGAGGAAACAAGAAAATCAATGTTTATGTTTCTGTATGACAAGGATGAAAGTGATAAAGTATTTTATATCACAAAGCTAGTGTATTTGTATAGAGCTGGAGACAATAGTACAATTGTTTCAGTAGAGAAGAAGTATAGGTGTGTTATTTGAGGTGCTGTTGATTGAATGAATAGGATAACAAGAACAAAGGGCAGCTCTAGAATAGGAAGGCTTTGGTTCCATAGCACTGACTGATACTCCCACTTTCCCCTATTCACTGTAACACTCCCTCTTATGGTATTGGATCTATCTGTTTCCAAGCCTCCTCACCATCATCTGTATTACTCAATCTTAAGGCCTTTGTGTTAGAAGTTCTTTTGGGTCTGTTTCTACTCAAACACTCTTTTTCATTACTCAGTTTTACCAACTATCCATTATTTGCACTGTCCTTCTTCTATTGCTCTTTCTCCCCCCCCCATCATACTTTAACTCTCCTCTCCCATTCATTCTAGTTTTTCTTCTATCATCAATCTCTCTACTTTTCATCTTCTAGAGCTATGCTTTGAACAAATGAATACCTCATAGAATAAAGAGAACTGTTTAATGCTACTGGGTACAAAGCGACCTCACTAGAATTGGTGCCATGATAAAATGCACCCTGTACACTCTTTAAAGTGGTTTGAAAATGAACAGAGATAACCCCTCTTGGGCTGGTTGCTTGCTTCTTCTTGCTTGCTTCTTCTTGCTTGCTTCATCTTGCTTGCTTCTTCTTGCTTGCTTCTTCTTGCTTGCTTCTTCTTGCTTGCTTCTTCTTGCTTGCTTCTTCTTGCTTGCTTCTTCTTGCTTGCTTCTTCTTGCTTGCTTCTTCTTGCTTGCTTCTTCTTGCTTGCTTCATCGTCTTGCTTGATGAGGTTGGGCGGGGGTCATACTAGGTTAGTGGTCCGAGATGTGACATCATATATAGAGCTGGCCAGGTCCACCAGTGCTCTCCATTGCTGTAAGTCATGTGCCAGTCCATCTGCATCTTGCCAGTTCCTCTGCATCCTGCCAGCCCCTCTGCATCCTCCTGGGTCTGGCCTTGTCATGGCAAAGGAGCTTGTGTGTTCCATAGATCCAAGAGAGCATTATCATCTGGAGCTTTACTCTTGGTAGGGCTACCCTAGGTTGGCCTGTCTTTCCACGGAGGTTCTAGACTAACGGTGACCCATGGTATGTCAGCTCATTGCCAAGATGGCAGCCCCATCACCGACTATTCTATGGAGGACCAGCAACCTGCTTAGAAGAACCCTCAACCTGTTATGACTCCAATCAGAAGAAACCAGACTAGTGCTGGTGCTACTACTGTTCAGTAGTTGATGTTAAGAAGGGACTCTTCCTGTTCTAAGTAAGTAAAAAGTGAAATGTACAAATAAGATGTGACCCTCTGATCTGCTTAGTAGGGTACTAACTCTGAATAAGAACTGGCTTGCATTATGACAACTTCTCCAACCCATTCCAGCATGAAAAATGGACATAAAATAATGATTGTTGAGTAAAACAGAAATAAAGGTGATGAAAGCTACTGGTTAATGAGAGGTTATTACTGAGACATTGAAGACCTCAGGTTTTGGTTGGTATTGTTCTAGGTGTTGGCTTAATTTATATAGATTTTTTTGGTAGGTACCAGTTGCCAATGACTGACATAAAAAGAGGAATGTAAGAGTGTTTGGTAAGAACAAGGGGCCAGATAAAAGCACCACAGTTTTGACAGTGGTGGCTGGAATGGAACACCACCTACTATGGTCAAATTATGTTGCAGTTGGCAGGCGGTTGCATCTAGTAATAGGGAGTGCACAGAATCGAGTTAGTACCAATGAAGGATATATCATCATCATTACCATCATCATCACTGCTGCTGCTGCCACCATTGTTACCACTACCATCATCATTTTCATTGTCATCATTACCATCATTAATATATTCATTGATTTATTTTTAACACTTTGTTTTCAAATCATTATTTTTTAGGATGTTTTTGTTCGTGAAGGTCTAAGCCGGTTATGGAATGACTTGGTTTGTAATGGAGAGTTGATTAGTGGTGCAGCTAAAGATGTCATCAACGCAGCTGGCGTCTTAGCTAAAAAAGGTATGTCTCTGATTTTTGAATGTTTACCATTAATGTTTGATTTTTGTTTGTTTACTATCCAAGAGAAGGTATTTTTTCATTTGGACAATAAGAATATTTTTCTCTGTTCTTTAAGTTGACTCAACTTTGTCCTACCAAAGTTAAAAATTCCATATTCAAACACTTCACTTCTGAATTTGTTAGTTTAACCATTCTGCTAGTTTTGTGTGTAAATCAGAATCTTTTGTTGTTGTTTTTAAAGTGTTTCTTGTTACCACAGGTGAATCTGGTTTGTATTTCTGTGGAAGTGCTACATCTGGTTGTACTGAAGATACATGTCAACCAGATTATGGATGTAATTGTGCACCTTGTCAATATCTTGACCACGCTGACCAGGAAGAGAAGGAAAAAGAATTCAAAAGAACCAAAATTGCGACTTCTATGATTGATTCTTGGACTTGGGATTCACAACCAGGTTGGTATTTTCTGTACTTCTTTATAGACGATCACTGATATTTATGTTGAATTCTTTTGTCTATAGAAGGGGTATACCCAAAGTTTTCTTTGTCTTTGCTTGATATTCTAGTCAGAGGAGAAAGGAGGAATCATATTGAAGAATAGCAACCATTGTCAAATGAGTGAAGGTGGGGTTGATGTTTGAATTGAACTTCTCTCAATTGATTTCTGCTGCAGGTAGAACATAGTTCATGTTGAAATATTGAACTTATGTAAGAATATAAAACATATTTACCAAAGAGTTCTAGAGTGATGCTGTCTTGAAAAGATTGAGAGAATATAGTGTAAAGTAAGGGATATTAGTAGTGGGAGAAGGATGATGAAAAAATAACAAACAATACAAAACAACTGATTAGCAACAATATATAAACCAATATTACATTTTTTACCCTACAGCTATGCTGTGTCTTCCCACTCTGAACTAGCTGCTTACATCTTCATGCTGGCTCATACTACCTGTGCACCATACCATCTCTACACTGGCCCATACCAACTCTACATTGGCACCTACCATCCCCATGCACCAGTCTATACCAACTCTGCACTGGCCCATACCATCTCTGTGCACCAGTGCATACCATCTCCACACATCAGTCCATACCATCTCCATACTGGCCCATATTATCTCTGCACACCAGCCCATACCATCTCTGCACATCATCCTGTACCATCTATGTACATCAATCCATACTATCTCCATGCACTGGCCCCTTCAACACATCTGTCTCAGTTTCTTATATCCTCCAACTCCACCCCATCCTATGCCTCGTCCCATACCAGAGGATTATCATCATTCTGGTCTTCACTCCATGATCATATTTTACCTGCATGCACCAACTATATCAATGTCATTTGTGTCAGATGATCAATGAAGGTCAGTCCTGTCTATTGCCGCTTCTTCCTGTCTTAAAACGCTTTAGCACTTAAACCGGTATATCCAGCCCAAATATTTATGTTTTATGTTCAAATTTGCCAGACATGGCCTTTCACACCTGTCACTACAATGTCACACTAAAACATAAACAATCACATCAAAATATCAATGCATAGTTAATTTTAAACAATATGAATAGATAAACATCACATTTGACAGAGTAATCTAAATGCTAAAACATTAAACCATAAATTTGAAAAAAGCAAATAAAAAAAAAGAACAAATTTCGTACTTTTTATATGGAGAAAGTGTCAGAATTGAGGATGCAGAGGCCTTTGGTTTAGCTATCAAAGAAGTGAATCAAGTGAACTATTTGATAATGTTAGAAACTACATATTTTCTAATAAAAAGAAAAATTGCTGTCCAATCTGTGGGGTGGTTGGTGCTGGGAAGGGCATCCAGCCATAAAAACCTTGCCAAAACAGACACTAAAGCCCAGTGCAATCTTCTGCTAAGCCAGTTCCTGTCAAACCATCTAACCCATGCTAACATGGAAAGTGGATGTTAAATGGTGAGATTTGAAGTTAGATGTCACTACTGTTCATATCATCCGTGGATAAATTCAAAATTTGATGATATCACCAGTAGTGGCATGGGTGAAATGCAGTTATAATAGCTTTAAATAGCTATGAATTATAAATTTGCACGAAGCGTAATGATGCTTAATGAGCATCTACCTGCTAGAAATAAGAGCTAAGTCTTAAATTAATCCACCGTAGCGCACCAATATAACAGAGAAAAACAGTATGCGAGGGAAACAGAAAGAATTAAAACATTTAACAGCACAAATGAAAATGTTATGCAATTAGGCATATCCACAAACCAGGTTTCGGCTTTTGGGTATCTAACTCTGAGCCTCATCAGTGTGGACTACCAGTTTAAATCCGTGACTGTTCATGTTAGTCTCTGAGTGTGCAACTGGTTTTGTTTTGCGCCAAAAACAGAGCACATGGTGCATAAAAATTTATAAATGAAACATTCAAACACTGAGATTTGAAGTTAGATGTCACTACTGTTCGTATCATCTGTGGATAAATTCAAAATTTGATGATATCACCAGTAGTGGCATGGGTGGAACGCACTCATATTGCCTTGATCCCGAAGTCGCTAACTACTAATCTGTGTTGGGGGGTACATACTTCGCCAGGGAAGGTTTTGGCATTTATAAGCCGCCCTCTTTCCCTATTTCTGGCGAGGATGTAGTCAATTTGGCCAAAGTGTCTGCCGGATCGGTAGGTGACTAGGTGACAGGCAGGTTTCCTGAAGTTGGTATTGCAAACCACAAGATCGTTTGCATCACAGAACTCCAGCAGTCTGGTTCCTTCTTCATTGTGGGAACTGAAGCCATAGCCTCCATGTACGCCATGGAAGCTTCTAACATGACCATTGAAGTCACCAGCCACAAAGAGTAGGTCCCTGTCATTCGTCTACAAGGTAGTTTGCAAGAGGGTGTCATAGAATTGGTCTTTCAGCCCATCCGGTAGCCCCGGTTGAGGAGCATAGGCTGAGATGACAGTAGCTAGCCTATGATGAAGCACTAGTCTAATCTTAAGTACTCTGTCACATACTCTAACTACATCGATTACCTTATCAACCCATTTCTCTGCTAGAAGTATTCCTACGCCCCCAACCCCGTTAGTGTTCCCTGCCCAGAAAATCTTGTACCTGTGTTCTTTGCCTGTGCGGAACCTCGCAGAAGCTCCTCTCCATCTTACTTCTTGGATGCAGCACAGATCTACGCGTCGCTGTTCAAGCATCTCAGTAATCTCACCAGACCTACCTTTCAGCGTGCCGAAGTTGAGAGTGCCAATCCTGACGGTGTGGGTGTTGGAGGTGTGGGCCCGTGGCCTGGGACGGGGAAAGCAGTGTAGTGTACTTGAAAAGAAAGCTTGCATTTGGCAGAATTCATAACAAAACAATACCTACAACCTGCATACATTACACAATCTTTATGCGCTACCCAAAGGTAGGGGAGGGGATGGTGTGAGGCCTCTAGGAGTGTTCCGGGAGACAACCGAGGATGACAGAAGATATGAACTTCCGGTACAGGTGGAGGGGGTGTACCACCAGCCAAGAGAACTTCGTTGTAATTCCGTCAGCAGATAGATTGGGAGACAATTAGGAGAGACTGCTCATATATAGCTAGGGTCCTGTAGGAATCGAGAATAGAGAGGAGGAGAGAGAAAGAGTGATTCGGAGAGAGGCAGGGCGAGAGATAGGCACAGAGAGAAGGGGCCAGGCAACCCGCACATCATGCGGGAATAATTCTTTGGGCTTTTTTTAGAACAAAATTGAAGACAGCAGTGCTTAATCATCATCATCATCATCATCGTCGTTTAACGTCCGCTTTCCATGCTAGCATGGGTTGGACGATTTGACTGAGGACTGGTGAAACCAGATGGCTACACCAGGCTCCAATCTGATTTGGCAGAGTTTCTACAGCTGGATGCCCTTCCTAATGCCAACCACTCAGAGAGTGTAGCGGGTGCTTTTTACGTGTCACCTGCACGAAGGCCAGTCAGGCGGTACTGGCAACGGCCACGCTCAAGATGGTGTATTTTATGTGCCACTTGCACAAGAGCCAGTCCAGGGGCACTGGCAACGATCTCGCTCGAAAGTCCTTAGACATGCCGTAGGCACAAGTGCCAGAAAGGCGATGCTGGGCACAGGTGCCATCACAAATTCGCTTTTGCTTGCCCCAATAAGTCTTCGCAAGTGGAGTTTAGTGTCCAA